>NW_028170493.1:0-32327 GCF_963971535.1 Notolepis coatsorum
TACACAAGGTACAGTACACACAAGGTACAGTACACACAAGGTGCAGTAAACACAAGGTGCAGTACCACAAGGTGCAGTAAACACAAGCAACAGTATACACAAGGTGCAGTATACACAAGGTGCAGTACACACAGGTGCAGTATACACAAGGTGCAGTATACACAAGGTGCAGTAAACACAAGCTACAGTATACACAAGGTGCAGTATACACAAGGTACAGTATACACAAGCTACAGCAGTGGTCACCAACCTTTTTAAGCCCAAGATCATTTTTTTTTGGTGAAGGCAAGATCTACCTATTGAAGCGTTGAGAGAAAAAGACAGCCAAGATTGTACTTTTAAACTAAATTACTTTTATTTGCCTGTATTCTAATTACATGCAATGCTTTGGTCCAATATTAAAACGTCAAAGTAGAACTATTATGTACTTTCTCAGTCAGTGCTAAGTGCAGTCATCTTATGCAGCATCACTTTTCACATCAAAACAAAAGTGGAACTGTAATGTGGACTTTCTCATATTATTAACATTGACAAACATATTTACAATTAGCATTTTATAAAGTAGAACTGTAATGTGTACTTTCTCAGTCAGTGCTAAGTGCAGTCAGTGCTAAGTGCAGCATCACTTTTCACATCAGAACAAAAGTAGAACTGTAATGTGGACTTTCTCATATTATTAACATTGACAAACATATTTACAATTAGCATTTTATAAAGTAGAACTGTATGTATACTTTCTCAGTCAGTGCTAAGTGCAGCATCACTTTTCACATCAAAACAAAAGTAGAACTGTAATGTGTACTTTCTCAGTCAGTGCTAAGTGCAGCATCATTCCCACATCAAAACAAAAGTAGAACTGTATGTGTACTTTCTCAGTCAGTGCTACGTGCAGCATCACTTTTCACATCAAAACAAAAGTAGAACTGTAATGTGGACTCTCAGGGTAAGATACAATTTTTTTTTTTTTTTTTTTTTTTTTTCATGGAAAGATCTACAGGGACAGTCTCAAAGATCGACCAGTCGATCAAGATCGACGGGTTGGTGACCACTGAGCTACAGTATACACAAGGTGCAGTATACACAAGGTACAGTATACACAAGGTACAGTATACACAAGGTGCAGTATACACAAGGTGCAATATACACAAGGTGCAGTATACACAAGGTACAGTATACACAAGGTGCAGTATACACAAGCTACAGTATACACAAGGTGCAGTACACACAAGGTGCAGTATACACAAGGTGCAGTACACACAAGGTGCAGTACACACAAGGTGCAGTATACACAAGGTGCAGTATACACAAGGTGCAGTATACACAAGGTGCAGTATACACAAGGTGCAGTACACACAAGGTGCAGTACACACAAGGTGCAGTATACACAAGGTGCAGTAATGACACACTGTCACTACGTAGCAGACTACAAAGAGTGACACGTTCAGCCGAACGCACAATTGGAGGGGGGCTTCCCACCCTCCAGAACATTTACAACAAGCGGTGCAAGGGGAAGGCTAAGAGAATTATTAAGGACTCGAGCCACCCGAACAACTGCCTCTTTGAATTGCTGCGGTCAGGCAAGCGATACCGGAGTCTTAAGGCGAGCACAGAAAGACTCAGAAGAAGCTTCTATCCCCAGGCCATCAGGCTGCTAAACGAACAATAAACACTATGCAACAACCATCAAATGCACACAGCACACACACCCACACGCACACACTCACTCAAACAAACAACACACTGCAGCACCCACTCTCCACACTTTAGATCACACAAACACACTTTACACTTTATATTTATTGATAAAGATTTGCATACAACTCGTACACCTACTGTGAATTGTACCTAAATGCACCTCGTCCCATTTCTGCCTTGCACTATATAGTATTGTATTAGTACACTGCACAGTATTGTATATTGTATGGTAACTACGTCTATTCTGCATCGAACATTGTACATATGTCTAAACTGAACACTGTGACCTCATTTTTTTTTACTTCTAATTTTACTATGTTATTTTATTTCATACTTATCTTGTCTTGCACAGTCTCTGGAGCGTAACAGTAAGAAGCATTTTGTATAAAAGTATTCTGTACTTCTGTATGACAAATATTAAAGAAACTTGAACTACATTATAATGTACAGTATGCACCATGTTAATGACACACTGTCACTACATTATAATGTACAGTATGCACCATGTTACCGGGCAGCTGATATGATGCGCCTGGTATCAACTTGATTCATAAATGTGATTTGATTCAGAATGTAAAACGATCTTGGTCTTTCATCAAGACTGAGTTAGTGAAGTGTTCCAGCACCAACATCAGCAGTATGTTAACACTTTGGTTGCTAAGGTTAAATTAATGATATACCATAGATTGCCAGCGCTATTTGTCTAGGAGAAGTCCCTTCTTTGCAGGGCTATTACTTTTAAATTCTATTGCTACATTGCCATTATTAGGCCCATTCAAAGTCCTATATGTATTGTTCATTGTGTAGCAACGTTAAACTTTTTCATTCACATATTCATAGTAAAGTATGGTCTATGTATAAGTATGTTTTCATCTCTTCTGCAGCTTTCTCCAGAACGTGATATATAGCCCCAAATGCATTATATTGATGATGAAATACAGTTTGATGGCAATCAGCGCGATATAAAAATTCCAACTAGACGACTTCTAGAAGTTACTACACGTCATCTGATGTTGACCGGATGGGCGAGGGGGCGTTTATAATTCCGTGGGCAGCGTTATACCAATCATCTAATGTGGGTCAAATGTTGATAATATCAGTTATTATCGAAGACGGTAACGTTACACGCTGAAACTCACCCCAGTCTCCGCGCGCCGTTGGGCGATCATCGTCGAGTAGAAATTTTATCATTATGGGATATATATACCCGGTCCATCTCCAGCTTGTATAATGGTATATACGTCAAATCATGTTGTTTATCGAGTTATTGGCAATCGATCGCTATGTAGTGGACGAGCTAGAGTGCCGGAACCTATACCCGAGTGCCCGGAATAATATGGCCGACCAGCAAAACCTCTACTGCGCTTCCTGTTAAGCGGTTGCGCCGATCGGCCACCAGATGGCGCTCCTGAACGCCAGAGAGCTCAGTGGGTCCTGCTGGTGGATCTCAGGCCAGCGGAGGGACATTATGAATCCGATCGCAGATTTTTGAAATATTGATATAAGGACGCTGTACAGCGTCCCCCGGCAACTTTAGCATGGCAGGAAGACGTCTAAAGACGGGTCCCGGCACTCAAAGTGTTAATGACAGACTCATGAAGTGTTCCAGCACCAACACCAAAATCAGCAACATGCCACTTGGGTAAACAAACAGTCCTCCGCTAAATAAAGCACACGGGTCATTTGCATATCTGTTCATGAAGAAGAAGTTATTGATTGGGGCACAACGAGATGTCCGACAGCTAGCCAGCCTTGTTGTCAAACACACCGTCAGACCATATTTACTGTTTGTCAACAATAGGCAACGTTATTGACCGAAAGGCTTGCTAGCATGAAGTTAGCTTGCAGGCTAGCATGAAGTTAGCTTGCAGGCTAGCATGAAGTTAGCTTGCAGGCTAGCTTGAAGTTAGCTTGCAGGCTAGCATGGAGTTAGCTTGCAGGCTAGCTTGAAGTTAGCTTGCAGGCTAGCATGAAGTTAGCTTGCAGGCTACCTTGAAGTTAGCTTGCAGGCTAGCATGAAGTTAGCTTGCAGGCTAGCATGAAGTTAGCTTGCAGGCTAGCTTGAAGTTAGCTTGCAGGCTAGCTTGAAGTTAGCTTGCAGGCTAGCATGGAGTTGCCCCCCCCCCCCCCCCTCCCCCTTCTCTCTGAGTGCCCGTCTCCTGGCGCTGACTAAGGTGATGGATGCCTCGGGGTCTTGGCCAAGATTGTAGTGACTGCTCTACATGCACCTCCGAGGCCTTGGATCAGTTATTCACCGCCGTCTGTCCGTGGTCCTGTCAACTGATTAACAGTATTAACAGACTGTTAACAGATTAACAGTCAACGCGGTTTCATTGCTGGGTTAAGTACTTCTATTCTATTCACATAATACACCTACTTCATATATCTACTCCATTCACATATATGCCTACCACTTGTATCTATTGCTATGTCCGCCTACTACAATCTCATGAGCTGTCTAACGCCTGTCCCGTCTCCCTGTCTCCCTATGACTTGCTGTCCTGGAGTGTTGACCGGAGTGTTGGACGTCCCGTGACGAAGGCCGGCAGGTTGCGACCCCCTCTGCGTGCCCCCCTGTCTCCGGAGGTCTCGTAGTGGTGACCGGAGTGCCGGATGTCCCGCGATGATGTCGGGGAGTTCGCGACCCTCTCTGCGCCGCCCCCTATCTCCCTGTCTCCGGCTGTCCCTGAGCAACGACCGGAGTGTTAAATGTCCCTTGACTAAGACGGGGAGGACGTGACCCTCTTTGCGCCGCCCCTGTGCCTCAAATAGATTCGCTATCAGCTCTATCTTTAATCTTTCAAAATGTTCAGTTGCTATCGCTATTAGCTCTATCTTTAATTTTTCAAATTGTACAGTTGCTATTGCATGCACTCATCTGTGTTCCACTACACACATGAGTGCATGCTTACCAACTGTCCGTCTGCAACACTACTATCACCAACAACTAAGAAGGGAGATCCCCCCTTGAATGGCCCTTCTAAGGTTTCTCTCCTCCACACTGCCTGTGGAGCTTTTTTCCCTATTGTTAGGTTTTAGTGAGTTTTTCCTTACCTTCGCGTGGGGTATGTCTGGGAGTGCTTGCATTCTTTCATTTATTTGTATTCATCTAAAAAATTTGGACCTTATGGTGTTCTTGTTCTGTTCTTGACTTATTGTTATGTTTTCTTCTTGACTTGTTTAAAGAAGATCTGTACGGCCCATGGGGACATTAACGTGTGTTGTCGGGCCCTATAAATAAATTTGATTTGATTTGATTTGCAGGCTAGCATGGAGTTAGCTTGCAGGCTAGCTTGAAGTTAGCTTGCAGGCTAGCATGAAGTTAGCTTGCAGGCTAGCATGAAGTTAGTTTGCAGGCTAGCTTGAAGTTAGCTTGGAGGCTAGCATGAAGTTATCTTGCAGGCTAGCTTGAAGTTAGCTTGCAGGCTAGCTTGAAGTTAGCTTGCAGACTAGCATGAAGTTAGCTTGCAGGCTAGCATGGAGTTAGCTTGCAGGCTAGCTTGAAGTTAGCTTGCAGGCTAGCATGGAGTTAGCTTGCAGGCTAGCTTGAAGTTAGCTTGCAGGCTAGCATGAAGTTAGCTTGCAGGCTAGCATGAAGTTAGCTTGCAGGCTAGCTTGAAGTTAGCTTGCAGGCTAGCATGAAGTTAGCTTGCAGGCTAGCTTGAAGTTAGCTTGAAGGCTAGCCTGAAGTTAGCTTGCAGGCTAGCTTTCAAGTTAGCTTGCAGGCTAGCCTGAAGTTAGCTTGCAGGCTAGCATGGAGTTGGCTTGCAGGCTAGCATGAAGTTAGCTTGCAGGCTAGCATGGAGTTAGCTTGCAGGCTAGCATGGAGTTAGCTTGCAGGCTAGCATGAAGTTAGCTTGCAGTCTAGCTTGAAGTTAGCTTGCAGACTAGCCTGAAGTTAGCTTGCAGGCTAGCCTGAAGTTAGCTTGCATCAGTGGTAATGTATGTAACTTATGTAACGTTAGCTCAGGTCAGGGGTCAGGTCAGGGGTCAGGGGGGGTACCTGCGTCGGAGGTCCTCGGCCACGGCGGCCCTGCAGCTGAACAGGTAGGCCCTGAGGGACTGCAGGCGCTGCCGGAGGCGGAGCACGGCGCAGAGCGGCTCACAGTGGTCGTACAGACACGGGTTCAGCTGCTGCACGTCCAGCAGAGGCTCCTCCCACACGAACTCCAGGAACTCCTTTGCCTGCTTGGACACCTGAGAGGGGGGAGGTAACTACATCACTCAACCCTTTCACTGCCACACGACAGCCAGTTAACCCTTCCACTGTGACAATACACAGAAGGTTAGCCCTTTACCATCACACAACCGGACGGCGATGCTCCATCATTACGGAGCTAATGATGCTAATGATGGAGCATCGCCGTCCGGTTGTGTGATGGTAAAGGGCTAACCTTCTGTCGTGTGGCAGTGAAAGGGTTATTGGAATCAACTCACACGATCACAACACAAATTAGAAACATATTATTTGGCCCTAAACAGACAGTATACTGTGGCAGACTACCTCAGCACAGTGACTGTAACTGATAAGAATCTAAGAAAGACTCTGACAAAGTACAGACTGAGTGACCATGGTTTGGCGATAGAGAAGGGCCGACACAGACAGACATGGCTGACCAGATAGGAGAGAGGGAGGGAGGGAGGGAGGGAGAGCGAGCGAGCGAGCGAGCGAGCGAGAGAGAGAGAGAGAGAGAGAGAGAGAGAGAGAGAGAGAGAGAGAGAGAGAGAGAGAGAGATGACCATGGTTGGCGATAGAGAAGGGCAGACACAGACAGACCTGGCTGCCCAGAGAGGAGAGGTTGTGCTGTATTTGTGATGAGGGAGCCGTAGAGACAGAACTACATTTCCTAACACAATGTGAAAATTACAGAAATATTAGGGAGGAATTATTTCCAAAAAAAATTATAATTTCCCCAGAATTCCAAAGTATGACAGAAGTGCAGAAATTGCCATTCCTCCTGGGGGGGACAGAAAGAATGTGCAGTTTTAGCTGCAAAATATGTCAATTCATGTCACAAGAAAAGGGACAACCAGTAGGACACATGTACTGTATATATATACATCAGCGTTTCCGTTAGCCGGTAATTACCGGTATTTGACCGGCAAAATATGTTGAAGTCCGAATATTTAAATCTCTCCGGTCTTAATGTCCGGTGAAAATAATTCCTCTAAGCACAATTTTATTATTTGAATTGTATTAAAATCGGCTAAAATTAAATAGCCTATGCGATGAACGAAACAATAATTCCATTTTCAGTTTCATTGTTGCTTCACTCCGATAGGATGGCGCCGCTCAGATGTGAAACTTATTTTTTTTTTTTTTTGAGCCTGCACGCTCTGGCCACCATAACGACAAACAGGTATACGAGGAAGAGAGAGAGATGGCGAAACAAGCTAAGCTTAGTAAATATTTCACGAAACCAAGCACAAGCAGGTCTAATAATGACAACGAAGATGAATCTTCTGAACTTGAAGTCACAGAGACCGCTGACGCTGATGCCGTGGTGGCTCCTCGCTGTCCCCCCCCCGCTGTTCTCGCATGCAGGTACAAAACGGATAGGCACAACGAGAGACGGGGTGAGTGAGTGTTGAAATTTTTTAATCATAATATGCAACTGTTGGTTGACTGCCGTGTCACATAGTAATGCATATTATTGATTATAACTAAATGTAGGCTATAACCTATAATGAAATTAACAAATGCGTGACGCGCACGTGGCTCGTCCTCTCTGCATGTGGCGACGAGCTAGCAAACGAGGCAATGTGATGATCAACTACAGTTTGCTGTGTGTGAAGTTGAACATTATGATATGTGTGACGTGTCTGATACAACGAGGTGAAGCGATGTCGACTCGAGATTAATTTGGGGGTGCGTGCGACAGCTGCTGCAGTGCAAGCCTGCGGGGCGGGAGCTTGATGCTGGTAGTGTATCGCACTAACTTGAGAGGCGAGAGATAGTAATTTGATTCTGCAAATCAATTTCTCATTCTTCGCTTGATGTAATTAATACACATGTCCAATTATAACGGAATTCGTTAGCTCATAAAAATGTGATTATAATAGACTGCTGTTTAAAACTCTGACCGGAATTTCTTGAATATGTCCGGTGATAGAAATATTGCAGGACACCCAGACCGGCACGAATATGTTCTAACGGAAACGCTGATATACATGTACCATGTTTTACTCACCGCAACATCTCCTGTATTTACTTTCATTTCTTTGATCTTATATTGTTATGTTGTTCGTTGTTTATGTCACAATTGTGCTTTGGCAACATTTGTGAAAATTTCATGCCAATAAAGCTTTTGGAATTTAATTGAATTAAATTGAGAGAGGGGGAGAGGGAGAGAGGGGGGGGGGGGGGGAGAGGAAGAGAGCGAGGGGGGAGAGGGGAGGAGAGAGAGAGTAAGAGAGAGAGAGGGGGAGAGAGAGGGGGAGAGGGAGAGAGTGTGAGAGAGAGAGAAAACAACTCAGAGAGAGGGAGAGACAGAGAGCGCGAGAGAGAGAGAGAGAGGAGAGCGAGAGCGAGAGCGAGAGCGAGAGCGAGAGAGAGAGAGAGAGAATAGCTGTAAGGATGAACCTGGTGCTGGCTGATGTATCAGTGCCTCTGACCTGGGTTAGGGTCATCAGTGCCTCTGACCTGGGTTAGGGTCATCAGTGCCTCTGACCTGGGTTAGGGTCATCAGTGCCTCTGACCTGGGTTAGGGTTAGGGTTAACTGCTGACCTGCTGCTGGCTGGTGTCCCAGTTGTGCAGCAGTCTGGCCGGGATCAGGAAGCTGCTGTCCTGCAGGCAGCCGGAGCAGTAATACCAGCCGCTGTAGCTGCACAGCTGGGCTTTACCCCGGGAGAGGCCTACTGCACGCTGACAACCTGGGGGGGGGGGGGGGGGGAGAAGGTGAGTGAAAGCTCGAGCCCACCAGACCAGAAAGCTTCTGGGACACATGCGACGGTTATTCCAATTCCTACGGCGATGTTCTACCGGGCAAAAAGTGAGGCTGCGGTTACATTATAGCCAAAACGATTAGTTTCATTTCGCTTTTCAGAACGCTGCGTAATGGCAGGCAAGTTAGACGTCGTTTTTGTCTCGTGAGCACCGAGTGATGTATGTGGGAGCAGGGAGGTGTATGTCATTTTGTCACCAGTGGTGGTGGGTGTGTCTGTCTGGAGGTGTGGGAAGAAGGGTAATTAATATCACCTGTGCCTGGGAACCATTCAGTGTTTGTTTGTTACAGAGAGAGGGTGAGGCAGGGTGCCTATAATTCTGTTGACCGCACTACGTTACTCAGTTTACCATCAACATCAATATACCAATATACATGAAGTACAATGCCAAAGCAGTAGGTGGCGATGTAGGTCAAACATGAAGGCCATTTTCAACCAATCAGAAAGGTTGAACGAGTCACTACACTTCCTGCTCAAAAACAACAAAGCCACCATCTTTAAATACCTCGCGTGTGCCATTTAGCAACATAGCATTTATTTTTCAGCAACAAACAAAGTGCAATAAACAAAAACGGATACGTTCACTGTGTTCTGCCTCATTTGTTGATGAAACAAAACCAACATCAACACAATTTACCACCAAGAGCGGAGAGTTTAGTCTCACAAAAATATCTCTGATGTTGTTAGCTACACGCTAATGTGATTGGCGTTTTCCATGTATATAGTTAGCATCGACGCTATCGTACATTAACACTTTCCGTGCCACACATGAGAATACTCTGGTTTATTAATAGGTGGTTAAAAGCCACTCACGAGATTTCTCGGAATTTATTTTTATTTATTTTTTTAGCGATCTGAAATCATATTGCATCACCCGAGCCTACCCGAGTATAGCCGAGCGGCGCCGGCGATCATTGTGGAAAAAAGCGCCCCCTGTCGTCTCCCAGATGACATAAGGGATTTTGGAATGGACTCAATGAAAATGAATGGGGAAAAAAATCCGGTACTCCACATTTTCCAGTCCACTGATGCAGCCGGGGTTATCAGAGTTCATTCTGGATCCTCTGAGCCCCGCGGATCATGGAGTTCTACTGTATCGCGTTGGATCTATACACTTATCGATTTTTTCGAATGGTGATCAGGAATTGGAATATACCAGTTGGATACCATCGGATGTCAGGTAAGGACTCTATGTTATCAGTGTTAGGATAATCAGAGTAAGTTTGATGAAGTTATAAGCTGTTTTGTGAAATGTCCTCTTTCGGTTTCACTGTAAAAGTCCAAGAGGAAATCAACGCGGCGATTATCCGTGCGCGGCCCGAATGTGCTTGCGTGCACGTATAATATTGATCATCTAGCGTTTATTTGAAAACGATTCATAAAAAGGCAGACGAATATCAACATTGTGGAATATTCCAGTAAAAGACGATTTTCATAGAATGCCCCAGAATGGGCTGTTTTTTATTTCAAAACGGGGGCTTTTCTAAATGCTCTGAAACGGAAATGACGCGATAAAAAACCAATCTGCCTTGACAGCACTGACTGGAAAATAGTCTTTGATAATGCGATGGGCAGATTAGACACATAATTTAAAACATAGATTAGGCGATATTAACGTTAACATTGGCGCCGATGGTGGCATTCAGCGGGTAAAAAGGAAAACCCGGCGTGGCGCTCAAAGTGTTAACGTAGTAACGTTATCGCTAGTAGAATAAATGGATGAAAACGTTATTTAACAGATTGCAAAATGGGTACAATACAATACGGCTCAATACACACAATTGTTAAGGGGATGCAGACTGTTGTAGTTTGGACTGGGCTCCTTATAACAATAACTTGACAACACGTGAAATAACCGTGCGTGTGCACGGCACCACACCCTTACATTAGAGTTAGCCCTGCCACTGTGGATATAATTCACCTCTTGGTTTTGGGTTTAAACGGGGAAGATCAATGGAAAACAGTTGTAATGATCTAATTAATTATGGCAAAATTAAAAGCAAGTACAAAATCAATCTCTGACGGTGTCTGGGAGGAGGGAGTCAAATGGTTATCCATCTGCTCCGTCATAAAGCACATGAATAAGCAATCTGAGGAGGATGCAGCTGATATCCTGTATAGCCTCCCCATATGGCCGGTTGGTGTCGGGAGACAGCAAATTATATTAATTATAGCGCGATATTGCAAGTGACTCCCAGAAATAGTTCTGATGTTTGGACTAATGGACGGAGTCGAGGTCCAGCCAGGGGAGAATTTGGCGTCGGTGTCTACTGCGCATGGGCGTTGGGCATGAACGGCTCCGTATTTGGCTTGCGCCAATTACAAGGCACTGTTGTCGGGGAGTTTTCAAAATGAAAACACCCTTTGAGCGTTGCCGCTAGGAAAACGCGGTTTCCTGCCAAAACGGCGTTGCCCTTTAACTTGGACATGCAAACGAAATAATTCAAAAATGAAACGTTGTAAGTGTAACCATGGCCTGAGTGTACGGGTGGAGGAGGTCAGTGAGGTACTGAGTCTGCGTTATATGATATTATGTCGGACTGCTGTCGGACCGCGGTACGGGTCGTCTTGTCCATTTATTTTCTTCTGAGTGCTTTGTTTACATGTTTACATGAACAGCCACCACTGTAAACAAAAAAAATGTCACCCGTAGGATCTATAATGATCAAATTAATTAATAAAAAAACGAACGTTCGAACATCCGTTCGAAAAACCCTGGCAAACTCCGAACCCTAAAAACACAGACACACGCACTGCCCACGCCCACACACACAGACACACAGACACACACTAAGGCTGAGCCCGAACGTTCGAACGTTCGAACGTTCGTTCGTTACGCTGACATTCGGACTTTAATTAATAGGTTCGAACGTTCGGTGAAAAAAAAATAAAGGATGCGCACGGGGTTGAGGTGATGTGAATGCGAGGCGCTCGGCTCAACCAGTATGGTCTGCCGGGCTGCAGCGGGATACTATTTCGCAACCAGAGCTCTATTGATTGACAGGCGATTCTGCCAATTACGTCACACCGCTTGCACCCGCCTCTGCTGTTACCACCAATCGGCAAGCCTCAACAGACTTACCGGGGAGCCGTAGTTAGCTCCCCGCCGAGGAAGTAATCGGTAACAAGGTTTCCGTAGGTGAACCTGCAGATTAGGATCATTAATGAATACCATCCTTTTTCGGCCACGGTCGCGCGAGCTTCATGGCGGGAGGTGGTTGCGTTGGAAACAACAGCAGGCGCACGGTGGACAGACCCGTCCGAGGTAGACGGTGGACGGGTCTGTTGAGCCGAGGCGTGCGCCTCTCCTCCCGGCTCCCCTCCCCGTCGACCAAGAGTGAATACCTGTTACGTGTAAGTTGTAACACTAACTATATAACGCTAATGCCACAAAACGAATGCATTTGTTTATCTAGCCCCTTACGTGACTGCAAGGGCTATTGTTTATCATACTTTGATTCAGTAGCTTGTTTATTTTCTTCTGAGTGAATGAATGAATGAATGAAAACTTTATTAACAGATTGCAGAATGGGTACAGTACAGTACAGCTCAATACATACAATTGTTAAGGGGATGCAGACCAGAGAAAGACTTTCGTCTTGTTTACATCAGGGTCCCCCATTTTCAATTCATCGTAAATTACTGTGCTTTGTTTGTTTGTTTGTTAATTACATGTTTACATGAACAGCCACCACTGTAAACAACATGTTTTTCACCAATAGACTATGCAATGCCGCCCTCCGTAGGATCTATAATAATACAATAAAAAAAAAAATTATTATTAAAAAAAATGAAAAAAGAAATTTATTAAAAAAAATGTTTATTAAAAAATTTAAAAAAACGAACGTTCGAACGTTCGTTCGATAAACCTGGCGAACGTTCGAACCCTAAAAACAGGGTTCGGGCTCAGCCTTAACACACACACAGACACACAGACACACACAGACAGCCCACGCCCACACACTCACACACACACACAGACACACGCACTGCCCACGCCCACACACTCAGACTCACACAGACACAGACACACACACACGCACTGCCCACGCCCACAGACTCACACAGACACACACACACACACAGACACACACACTGTCCACGCCCACAGACTCACAGACACACATGCACTGCCCACGCCCACAGACTCACACAGACACACACACGCACAGCCCACGCCCAGACTCACACGGACACACGCACAGACACACACAGACACACGCACAGACACACACAATAATAACAACCACAGGCCTGAACTATAGATACTGTGTCATGTGGGCAGTACAGGCCTGAACTATAGATACTGTGTCATGTGGGCAGTACAGGCCTGAACTATAGATACTGTGTCATGTGGGCAGTACAGGCCTGAACTATAGATACTGTGTCATGTGGGCAGTACAGGCCTGAACTATAGATACTGTGTCATGTGGGCAGTACAGGCCTGAACTATAGATACTGTGTCATGTGGGCAGTACAGGCCTGAACTATAGATACTGTGTCATGTGGGCAGTACAGGCCTGAACTATAGATACTGTGTCATGTGGGCAGTACAGGCCTGAACTATAGATACTGTGTCATGTGGGCAGTACAGGCCTGAACTATAGATACTGTGTCATGTGGGCAGTACAGGCCTGAACTATAGATACTGTGTCATGTGGGCAGTACAGGCCTGAACTATAGATACTGTGTCATGTGGGCAGTACAGGCCTGAACTATAGATACTGTGTCATGTGGGCAGTACAGGCCTGAACTATAGATACTGTGTCATGTGGGCAGTACAGGCCTGAACTATAGATACTGTGTCATGTGGGCAGTACAGGCCTGAACTATAGATACTGTGTCATGTGGGCAGTACAGGCCTGAACTATAGATACTGTGTCATGTGGGCAGTACAGGCCTGAACTATAGATACTGTGTCATGTGGGCAGTACAGGCCTGAACTATAGATACTGTGTCATGTGGGCAGTACAGGCCTGAACTATAGATACTGTGTCATGTGGGCAGTACAGGCCTGAACTATAGATACTGTGTAGGGGTGCACCGATATATCGGTCGGGTATCGGTATCGGCCGATAAGTGCCTTGTTGACTGCTATCGGCCTATCGGCCGATAAGCTCAAATGTGCCGATAGCAGTCGCCGATAAATACCCATCAATTTGTGTAGCGTCAAAAGGCAAAAAAAAAAAGTTCACTCGCGACCTACCTGCACAACGCCCGCCGTCCCCCACACACAAGCTACTGCATCAAAGTTACTATTTATGATTAACAAGGCATTCGTTTTGTGGCATTAACGTTATATAGTTAGTGTAACTGAGGGGTACAATTCCCTGACTGTATTATATAAGTATGGTATCATTAAACCACTACTGTCTTATGTACATTACTACTGGCCATACAGTACACAGGTATATCAGATGAACACTTCCCACAATGACACGGTTCCACACAAAACTGGGTTATAATAATATTTATTAGCAGCAATGATAGTATATAACAATACTTTACGTAGGGTCGCGCTTATAAGGCGAAAGAATGTGCGTGAGTAAATCAATAACGTAAGTCCATTATCATATTACGCAGGAGATAATGAATACCACCTGTATCTTAGGAATTATATCTATGGTACACTAGTAAGGCAGCGGGAGATACTGGTAGGGTCCCTCCGGTTGTAGGCCAGCAAGGGGAGAGGATTTGTCGGTAGTAGAGTCTGGGTCAACGAAGAATAGGGAGACTCCAAGTACAGGAGACGGTGCAATAATCTCTTGATCCGCAGACGAATAACAGCTGTTCTCCGGCATGCAGCTCCGCATGGAAGAAAGCTAGCCAGCCTCAGGCTTCTGAGAGGCGGGCTCGACGTTGCTCCTCACAGGGTAAATCCCACACAATTGTGGGTGTAGACGATTCTCCACTCCATCAGTTACAGGACCAAAGCAAATATAATCCAGCCGAAATGGGCTATGTAGTCGTCGGGTAGGTTATCCAGTGTACATGTCCACACGGTCCTCGTCTAGGGCTCCTCGGGTGAAGGCGCCAGGGTAAGCTGCCCAGCCTGGATAAGCACACTAGCTGGTACGAGGAAACGTTGGTGATGCTGGTCACTGTAGAACGGTAGCCGGTACGATACACTATACATAAATAGACTATTACTGAATTAATAGAATAGGTCGAACTCGACGGTACAGCGTTAAACTCTGATACTTCAGTTATTAATTCGCACGCGGTCTCAATGCTCTATTTGGGGCCAAACAGGCCTTACTTCACCGCACGTTGTATCGTGGGTGAGGCTTCAACTTATTGGGTAACATACTTCTGTATTCACCTGCGCCGTATTTATACGTTAGGTGAACAAACTAGTACCAGCCCTATTCCTGTCTCGTATCCTTGCGCAGAGCCGTTCATGTCCAGGCATGTCTTTGGCGGTGACTTTGAACTAGACCTTGGGGGTATGGCAATGGCGCCTAAGGGACCGCTGTCCAATAGGAGAACGAAATATTATGGTCTGTACTAGGTAAAGGGATATTCCGTGTATATGTACAAGGAATACACAAGGGATATCAAACGATATACAAATATTATGCAATATATATCAATTAGTAAATATATATATTCGGTTTAATCTGATCCTTCGTAACAGCCGCCTCCTAATTAGTCCCACCTAATTAGATAAGCAGAGACAGATTAACCGCACTGTCCACTACTCAATGTCTGTTGTGAGGGTAGGGCAGTTCACAAAGTCAGGGGGTCATGGTCGTCATCAAGAGTGTCGGGGAGCCTTGGCAACTCTATCAGCCTCGCCACGGGCCGGGTGTATGTCCGCCCTTGGACGAGCACTTCTGCCGCTCTGACCTTTCCGTCGGCACCAGTGATCACTTTGCTTACGCGGCCGGCCGGCCACATAGCTCGGGGTAGTGACTGGTCGATAATCATGACGACTGTTCCTTCTGTCAAATTGTCTCTTTCTTTCACCCATTTCTGGCGGGTCTGTAGAGTAGATAGTGGAGGAGGAAACTGTTCCAAAACTTGTCAGCCAATACTTGACTGTACCTCCACATTCTTCGGCCGTTCGCTTCTTCAGGCCTGTACACTGTCTGTGGTAGCGCGGGGTCCAGCCGCCCCATCAAGAGAGTGTTGGGAGTGACTGGGTCGACATCTGCTACATCACTTGAGACGTAACCGAGGGGCTTTGAGTTCAATACTCCCTCATCTCCGTGAGGACTGTCGTGAGGACTTCTTCCACCACGGTCTGGGCCCCAAGCACGGCGTACAGGGCTGTCTTTATTGAACGTACTTCTCGTTCCCAAGTTCCACCGAAGTGAGGTGCATTCGGGGGATTAAACTGGAAATCAATCTGATAGGGAGCGAGGTGGGTCTTAAGTTCTGGGCCCATAGCTTGGAAGCTTTCTCTCAGCTCTCTTTCTCCACCTCTGAAGTTTGTCCCGTGATCAGACAATAATATAGACGGTTTCCCTTTCCGCGATGTGAATCTCCGGAAGGCCATAAGGAATGAGTCTGTGCTCATGGTTGGAAGGAGTTCTATGTGTATCGCTTGGGTGGTCATGCATTTGAATACAATACCCCACCGCTTCTCAGTCCCTCTTCCTTTCTTTACATACAGCGGGCCGAAACAGTCCATACCGGTGGAGTGAAAAGGCTCGTTGCCGAGTCGGAGGCGACAGGGGGGTAGGTCAGCCATCCGGGGTATACTGGGCTGTGCTCGCCATTTACGACAGTCTAGACAAGTCCGCTGGAAGCGTCGTACTGCTTCTCTTCCTTGCAGTATCCAATAACGACGTCTGATCTCCGCGAAGACTCTCTCTGCCCCGGCGTGGTGCACGTCCTCGTCGTATTTCTTGATGATGAGCTCTGTGACCTTGTGTCGGCTGTTTAAGACTATCGGGTACTTGACGTCATCCGGTAAGTCGGGGGCTCTCCTCAGACGACCACCCACTCTGATGAGATTATGGGCGTCGCTCTCAGGGGCTAAGTGGAGCAGTCTGCTGTCTGACGGGACTGGCTTTGATCCCTGTAGACAGTCTAGCTCGTCGGGGAATGAGTCTCTCTGGGCTCGCTGTAGCAGAAGGAGTTCTGCTTCTTCGTAGTTAGCTGCAGTAATGTCAGTAGTGGGCTGAACCTCTGGGTGGTGCCACAGGAATGTCTTTAGCTGCGCACTCTCAAGGGTGAGGCAGTCGTCTATGTTGGGATCTGTGAGGACGAGTGTGTGTGTCAACCCACAGAACATAGATTTCTTCTTCTCTGCCTCCTCTTCACTCGCCTCCCGTGGGGTGGGTGTAGGCCACTCTTCTTCCGGGAGCTTGAGGAACTCGGGCCCGTCACTATATAGATTGTGGCGGGTGAGGTCATCCAGGGACATTCCCCGGGTGATGACGTCAGCTGGGTTGTGTTTTGTGTCCACATACCTCCAGCTTGCTGCTTCTGTTAAAGGGGAACTATTTTACTATTCCTAGCACTATTTGGGCAACTTTAAACAATTCCTGTCAGTCTATTGAAGACATCTGTACGTTTAAAAAAAAAAAAATGCATTGGTTTATATTTCTAATCAAGTACTCAAACCCATCATTTTTCAGCCACAAGAAATCAGGCTGTTATGGCCTGGCTCCGCCCATAAGCACTTTGAGTGACAGTCAGTCGAGAGAGAGAGAGAGAGAGAGGGGGTGTAGACAGACAGACAGACAGACACCCTATGTCTATACGTTGTGTTAGTTTGCTGCTGCTATGAGAGAGAGAGAGAGAGAGAGAGAGAGAGAGAGAGAGAGAGAGAGAGACAGACAGACAGACAGACAGACAGACAGACAGACAGACAGACAGACAGACAGACAGACAGACAGACACCCTATGTCTATACGTTGTGTTTGTTTGCTGCCGCTATGAGAGAGAGAGAGAGAGAGAGAGAGAGAGAGAGAGAGATAGAGAGAGATAGAGAGAGATAGAGAGAGAGAGAGAGAGAGAGCGAGAGAGAGCGAGAGAGAGAGAGAGAGAGAGAGAGAGAGAGAGAGAGAGAGAGAGAGAGAGAGAGAGAGAGAGAGAGAGAGAGAAAAAAAAGTGTAAACACTCTGCGTGTCCTCCCGGGAGAGGGAGCCGGGAGGACACGCAGAGTGTTTACAGTTCTCTCTCTCTCGGTTCGGGAGCATGAGCTGTCTGTGGCGCAGCGCGGTGGTGGACTTGAGCCGGGAGGACACGCAGAGTGTTTACAGTTCTCTCTCTCTCGGTTCGGGAGCATGAGCTGTCTGTGGCGCAGCGCGGTGGTGGACTTGAGCCGGGAGGACACGCAGAGTGTTTACAGTTCTCTCTCTCTCGGTTCGGGAGCATGAGCTGTCTGTGGCGCAGCGCGGTGGTGGACTTCCTCGAGAGGGAGAGGGAGACGCAGAGCGTTTACAGTTCTCTGCTTCTCTCACTCGGCGGGCAGCTAGAGGGGGCGGGTGTTATTATGCAAATGCACCATATGACGTCCCATATAGGCAAATTTTCAGATGACTCACTTGAGGGAGGGACATTATTGTGAGGGGAGAATTGGAAGAATGCGCCAAATCGAGAATTAGAGACATAGATTCTATTACTATAAGTCCACATAGCTAGAAAATAACCCTAAACACAGGAAAAGGTCATTTATAAGATAGTTCCCCTTTAAATCTTGGATCTCTGTGATTCTGACTCCCACGAAGACCTTGTATCTACACGAATCGGACTGGATCCATGTGAGTACGGTCATGGAGTCTGACCACAGGATTGTTCTTTGCACCGGGATGGTGAGTTCACATTGGATTAACGTGGTGAGTTGCGCTCCTGCTAGGGCTGCGCAGAGCTCTAGACGCGGGATAGATTGTTGCTTGCAGGGGGCTATTCTTGAGCGAGCCAGGATGAAGGCAGTATGTATTTCTCCTCCCTCCTCTCGGGCACGCAAGTAGGCCACCGAACCGTAGGCTACTTCGGAGGCGTCGCTGAAGACGTGCAGGTCCATCTGGCACGTCTCCGGCCTCACTGCGGGTGGGAAGTAGCTGCGGCGTATGTTGACACCTGGGAGTGAGCTGAGTTCTGTCTCCCACTCTCTCCATGTGGAGGCAAGGTGTTCGGGTATGGGGTCGTCCCAGCCCTGGTCCTTGTCCCATAACGCTCTTACAATCATCTTTGCCCTGGTGGTGTAAGGTAGAATACATCCCAACGGGTCATATTGTCTGGCGAGTGTTCTGTATACACTCCGTCTTGTGGTCGGTAGTGAAGTCGACCTTCCCTGCTCCTTGGTCAGGGGTGTGTGTTTATAATGGAGCGAGTCTGTTTTGAAGCGCCAGACTAGTCCTAGTGTCATTTCTTGGGCTTCTCCTGGGATGGTCGCCATCAAGGTCTCGCTGCTTGCTGCCTTGTCCTCTGGGGAGAGGCTGCGCAATACTTGAGGGTCGCTGCTGGCCCACTGCCGGAGATCAAAGCCGCCTTTGATCAGGGAGGCGCGGAGCTTGAGTAGGAGGGCCTCGGCTTCTTCTGGCGTCGAGACGCTTTGCAGACAGTTGTCCACGTAGAAACTATTTCCTACACTTTGTCGGACCTCTTCATCAGCTGCTGGGTCCTCTGCGACGTGTTTTTGCAGTGCAAACGTAGCACAGCATGGGCTGCATGTGGTTCCGAAAGGGAGGACTTCCCATTGATAGATGGATGGTTGCTCATCACCGATCCTCTCTCTCCATAAGAACCGCAGCAGGGGCTTGTCCTCCTCCACTAGTCGCACCTGCAGGAACATCCCTTTGATGTCGCCGCTGATGGCCACCTTGTCTTGGCGGAAACGTAGCAACACGCCTAGTAGAGAGGGGCCGAGTGTTGGGCCGGGCAAGAGCTCTTTATTCAGATTTTGTGATCCGATCTGGTAGCTGCAGTTGAACACAATACGATCCTTGCCGTTGTGGTGGACTTTGTGGTGCGGCACGTACCATGATTCGGTCGTCTGATCGGCCTCTTTAATGTCAATTTTCTTTATGTGTCCCGCTGTGATTAGCTTGTCAATCTCAGCGCGGTACACAGTAGCTTGAGCGGGGTCTCTGGCTAGGCGCCGCTCTGTGTTCGATAGATACCGCTCCGTCGCTTCTTTTGGGGCGTGGAAGGTAGGCATACCCTCTCGCCTCAGGAGTGGAGTTGCGTATCTCATCACTCCGTTGACTTTGACTCTCTTTGTCCCCTGCTCGAGGAGGGCTATAGCATAAATGTCTTCCTTGGAACGAATGTGTTTCTTTTCGTTCTTAAAGGGCATTGTCTCTAGTGTCCATAGCCTCTCGACGTGCTGTAGGAGGGTGGTGTCTTCTTCTGTCACTCTGGAGTGGAGGCAGCTAGTGGCTGCTGTTCGGTTAGGAGACCTAGAGAGGGGGCCTTGTAGTGTCCATCCTAGGCGGGTCTCGACTGCTGCTGGACAGCCTCTGGGCCCAGTGTGGACCCGGTCCATCGGGACGATGAGGTGTGCATGGTCGGATCCTATCAGCAGGGTCGGGGTGGCACCGTCTATGAGCGGTATAGGTAGTTGACGCAGGTGCACATATTTATCCATCAGCTTGGCGATGGGGTAGGTGTACTGCGACAGGCCTATGTCTTGGCTGGTGAAAGCGTTAGTGATCCTATACCGTCTCTCTGGCTGCCCGCTTGCTGCGATAGTGAAGGAGACATTCTCGCCCTTTATCGTCTTCAGGTCTCTTATTATTGTCCGAATCGTCATCGTTTCTTCGCTCCCCCGCAGCCCCAGCTGGGCCGCAGCGGACGCGAGGAGAAGGGTCTTCTCTGACCCGTCGTCAAGGACGGCGTAGGTGTCCATGACATTGTCTTCGTAACTCAATGTTACGCGGACCACCTTCAAGAGCACCCGGGCGCCCCCGCTGCTGGCGGGGTCAATGTACATAACACTTGCCTTTGTGCTGCTTGAGGGTGCAGGCTTTCTTCTGTTACTGTCATGTAGGACGTCCAAGTGGGCTCCGTCACACCGACTACACCTCTTCTTTAAGCGGCAATCGGCTGCCATGTGACTGCACGCACATCGGTAACAGCGTCGGTTGGACTTTATCCATTGACCCACCTCGTCGGCGGTCATCTTCTTGAACGTGTCACAGTGTGACAGCCAGTGTTCCTTTTCGCAGTACGGGCATACAATCTTCCACTTCTCTTTCATCGAGGGGGTACTGTGGTTCTTGTTGCTCGGTACTGATTCGGCTTGGTGCATGACGGTCACCAGCCTGCGGCCATCGTTTGCTCTCCTAGGTCCCTCTCTGGAGCTTGGTGTGCTCCGCACGAACGTATCCAACCGTAGGCTGTTGACTTCTCTCGCCAGGAAGTCGGCTAGGTCTAGGAGGGATGGCTCGGGACCGTTAGGATCACGGTGGTCTCTTTGCCGCCTGAAGCGCTCTTGTCGGGCGGGCGGAAGCTTCTCTAAAATCCTCTCAACATTAGAGTTTGCGTACAGTTCGTGCATACCCTTTTCCTTTTGCGCCCCCAGCATCCCTACCAGGGATTGTACCTTGATAGACAGGTCATCTAGTGAGCGATTGTCTGTGGCTGGGGGTAGACGGTCAATATTCCTTATCTCTTGTATAGGGCTGCACGATTTTGGGAAATAATCTAATTGCGATTATTCTGACAGATATTGCGATTGCGATTTGCGATGCGATTATAACATATTTAAAAAAAGATTTACAAGAAGAATGTTGCTGCTTTCTGTAGTCGGGTCCCAACTGCAAAATTACTGTATTACCCTGTATTATACACTTTTACTATCATGTAGACTATTCTGCTTTGTGTTTACATGTGATGTATTGTATACATGCACATTTATTATGTTCTTGTGTGATGTATCGCACATTTTATTGCTGTGTGATGTATTGCAAATGTTATTGCTGTCATCTTGGCCAGGTCTACCTTGCAAAGGAGATCTTGTATCTCAATGGGACTTCCTGGTTAAAAAAAAAAAAAAAAAAAAAAAAAAATTTAATTGCAGGCTTGGCGATTTGATAATTGCATCATTCCAAATCGCGATTTCGATTAAAAAACGATTAATCGTGCAGCCCTACTCTTGTATTACGTAGTCCCATATAGGGATGGGAATCAAAAACCGGTTCCGGTTGGGAACCTGTTCCTAATTGGCCGATGCCTGGAACCGTGTGGCTCCCGTGACTTTCGATTCCCTTATCGCTGCCAGGTTTTTCCTAGTTGCGTAATAATGTTAGCGTTAGCATGTAGCCATGGCAGACTCTATTTGATTCATTAAGGGCTCAAAATTGCCTGGGTTTTGGTAATATGCTCCCGCTGTTTGGCTACTTCTATGTGCAGTGAAAACTACTTGAATGCTTTAGAACATAGTCATTGATTTAGTTTAGGGTGAGCTAAAATTAGCCGCGGAGCTATCGCTAGCTAACGTGAGCTAACGCTATTTAATCAAGCTCACAAAGAGAGATAAACAGCTGACAGCGGATGGTACAGGTACAAATACAATAAAACAGCGGGTGGGGACTGTTGTGTAAACCTTGTACTCTTTAGTTCACATATAATAAGAGCCGGATTGTTTGATTACTAAGTCTCTACTCTGAGTCCGTCAGACAGGAAGTACCATGGTGCAACATACAAATGTGTCCGTGTAGCAACACAAGCCAAAACTTACAGGACAGGGGCCCGGGGAGGGAGCTCTGTGTGTCTGTGTGTGTGTGTGAGACAGAAGTCAGAGGAATAACGACTGTTATTCAATAGATTAAATTAGTTTAAGAATAAAAAAATAAATACATTTTAAGAGAATCTCAAATACATTATTTTATTTAAGTGTAGGCTATAGTTAATGTTTTATTTTTTACAGTTTTTGTATTTTTCTGACATGGTAAATGGCTGCTTTTTTATATAGCGCTTTTATCCAAAGCGCTTTACAATTTGTTCCTTACATTTTACCCAATCACTCACACATTCACACAACGACGGCGCAGGCAACCATGCAAGGTGCCAACCTGCTCATCGGGAGCAGTTAGGGGTTAAGTGTCTTGCTCAAGGACACATCGACACGCTGCCCGGGAGGAGCGGGAATCGAACCGGGAACCTCCGGATTGCCAGACGACTGCTCTACCTCCCGAGCCACTGTCGCCCCTGACATGGGGGCTCAACAATAAATGACAATCAGAAATGTCAAGTTGCATGTTGTTATTCTAACCAGCTTAGTTCTGTTGCATTTCCAATTTATTTATTTAAATTATAAATTGATCAGGTATCGATAAGAGAATCGATAAAGAATCGAATCGATAAGCAGAATCGATAATGGAATCGTATCGATAAAATCCTATCAATTCCCATCCCTAGTCCCATATGCGTCCATATCGTTGGTCGAGGGCTGCTAGAGCCGCGGTGTATGGGGTAGTAGAGGTGGAATATGCCAGCGCTATATTGTGCGCTCGGGGCACCTTCAGGTGCTTGAGTAGGATAGCATACTTGTACGGTTCATCAGTTACATCGGACATCATTGTCTCTAAGCACATTCGTAGCTCTGTGTACTGTGCTCTGTTCTCGTGTGTGAGGTCCGGGAACGTCGGTGTGCCAAGGTACGATGCCATGGATGGCTGGCACATCGGTGAGCGCCTCCTAGGCGAGTCTCCTCTTACTTGTCGTGGTGGGCTGGTACCTGTCGGGTACCAAGGCCCGCATACCCAGGTGCTGTTCCTCGGGGCTGGTCGTGCGTCAAGCTCACCCGTGAATTGAGTCGGGGGTCTGTAGCGCAGAGCCGCGGGGGTAAAGTCTGGGCTGTACTGGACCTCCTGGTCCTGTGGAGTACGGTGATGCTGTTGGGCTTGACTCTCCTCCTCTCCCTCTTCTTCTTCCTCTGCCAGGTAATCTAGATCCTGTAGTCGTCTATTTAGCCTCTCCGCGGCATAGGCCGGTTCTTCCCTGTTGCTGGGTCTCGCTTGGACCGGTCGGGGAAGGGGTTCGGAGAGGGGTATAGGCTCTCTCTGTTGGCCGGGCTCAGGGTCGCTTGATCGGGTAGGGGAGGGTGCCCTAGACCCTTGTCTTGACGAGGCCCTGGAGCCCCGTGCGGAGGGAGGGGGGGTTACCCTGGCAATCAGCTGCTCCATTATCTGCGCTTGTAATCGGTCGCGCTCGGCTTCGCGCTTGGTGAGAGCGAGGTCGCGCTCTGCTTCGCGTTGGGCACCGGCGGCGGCGCGCTGGGCTTCGGCGGCGGCGCGCTGGGCTTCGGCGGCGGCGCGCTGGGCTTCGGCGCGGTCTCTTTCCATATTCTCTTCCGTCTGGAGGCGTCTAATCTCTAGGCGTATGCGGTCTTCGTCACTCCGTTGCTGCGCCTGGAAGCGCTCTCGCTGGATTGCAGAGTGTTCGCGTTCACTGAGGGCTTGCGCTTGGAGTTTCGCGTGGAAGCGTTCTTGTTCCATGGAAGAATGTTCGCGCTCGCTAAGCGTCTGTGCTTGGAGTCGATCGCGCTCGGTTGAGGCTGCCAGGCTGGCGACAAAGGCCTGCGCCAGCATCTTGTCCGCCTCGCTGGGGGAAGACGCTGGTTGAGGTGATCGGCTTCTGGTAGTACTCGTTGGAGATCCGTTCTCCTGTCGCGTACCGAGGAGATCCATCTCCTGGGTGTGCGTCTCTTCTTGTGGTGGGTCGGGTTCCATCCCTGGAGGGCTTTCTTTATCCTGGAGCTCTCCGGGGACTACCTCGTCGACGTTAGCGGGGGGTAAAGTCATGTCAGGTCCCTCCTGGTCCCCCCCGTGAGCTTGGTCAGTTACGTTAGAACCCACTAGGGTCTCTACTGGCGGGGTAGCCTGGTCAATAGGGTTGGACATAATTTTACTATCTACTTTTTCCGCGTTTAACGTCTGTAGAAAGCTAGGTAGTATACTGGCAACGTCGTCCTCTAAGTACTGAGGTGTCTGCCGTCTACGCTGCGGGCGATCTATTTTAGGAGAACCGTTTGTGGAGTGTTCATCATTGGCCATGTCAATATTAATACTACTATATTAATATTACACTAGTTACCCTCCGGCTCGAAGGACCAATTGTAACTGAGGGGTACAATTCCCTGACTGTATTATATAAGTATGGTATCATTAAACCACTACTGTCTTATGTACATTACTACTGGCCATACAGTACACAGGTATATCAGATGAACACTTCCCACAATGACACGGTTCCACACAAAACTGGGTTATAATAATATTTATTAGCAGCAATGATAGTATATAACAATACTTTACGTAGGGTCGCGCTTATAAGGCGAAAGAATGTGCGTGAGTAAATCAATAACGTAAGTCCATTATCATATTACGCAGGAGATAATGAATACCACCTGTATCTTAGGAATTATATCTATGGTACACTAGTAAGGCAGCGGGAGATACTGGTAGGGTCCCTCCGGTTGTAGGCCAGCAAGGGGAGAGGATTTGTCGGTAGTAGAGTCTGGGTCTACGAAGAATAGGGAGACTCCAAGTACAGGAGACGGTGCAATAATCTCTTGATCCGCAGACGAATAACAGCTGTTCTCCGGCATGCAGCTCCGCATGGAAGAAAGCTAGCCAGCCTCAGGCTTCTGAGAGGCGGGCTCGACGTTGCTCCTCACAGGGTAAATCCCACACAATTGTGGGTGTAGACGATTCTCCGCTCCATCAGTTACAGGACCAAAGCAAATATAATCCAGCCGAAATGGGCTATGTAGTCGTCGGGTAGGTTATCCAGTGTACATGTCCACACGGTCCTCGTCTAGGGCTCCTCGGGTGAAGGCGCCAGGGTAAGCTGCCCAGCCTGGATAAGCACACTAGCTGGTACGAGGAAACGTTGGTGATGCTGGTCACTGTAGAACGGTAGCCGGTACGATACACTATACATAAATAGACTATTACTGAATTAATAGAATAGGTCGAACTCGACGGTACAGCGTTAAACTCTGATACTTCAGTTATTAATTCGCACGCGGTCTCAATGCTCTATTTGGGGCCAAACAGGCCTTACTTCACCGCACGTTGTATCGTGGGTGAGGCTTCAACTTATTGGGTAACATACTTCTGTATTCACCTGCGCCGTATTTATACGTTAGGTGAACAAACTAGTACCAGCCCTATTCCTGTTTCGTATCCTTGCGCAGAGCCGTTCATGTCCAGGCATGTCTTTGGCGGTGACTTTGAACTAGACCTTGGGGGTATGGCAATGGCGCCTAAGGGACCGCTGTCCAATAGGAGAACGAAATATTATGGTCTGTACTAGGTAAAGGGATATTCCATGTATATGTACAAGGAATACACAAGGGATATCAAACGATATACAAATATTATGCAATATATATCAATTAGTAAATATATATATTCGGTTTAATCTGATCCTTCGTAACAGTTAGTGTTACACGGACAATAACATCAGCATATTATTATTACCCATAGCAGCAAGGCATTACTCCGAGTCCGTTCATTAGCTACCGGGAGATGCAAGACTAACGTTACTGGTGAAAATGTGATTTGCGTTGGAATACTCCTTTGCCAACTTGCTGTACTTTGCTTGCAGGTCTGCAGCCATTATTGCTGCATTATGAATAGCCCCAACTTTAGCCAAGGTAACGTTATGGCTAAACCTTTAACAATAGTTAACGCTAGCTTTCGGTTAGCTGTTCAATGCTATTAATAACACAACTCCCCGTCAACACCCTCTCTCGGGAAGATGGCATTTAAGAAAGTATCTGCTGTTAAAATGATACAAACATTCGTTTTGTGGCATTAACGTTATATAGTTAGTGTTACACGTTCAATAACAAGCATATTATTTACCCGAAGATAGCAGTAAACAAGGCATTACTCCGTTAGTCCGTTCATAGCTCGGTTCCATTCCGTTGCTCATTCCGTACCCAACTACACATTCTGCAATCTGTTAATAAAGTTTTCAACCAGACAAATGTATAGAAAGGCTTTGTTTTATTATAACATTTGTTGCAGTAAAATCATTATGTCTCATTTGGTCCGGCGCTCCATGCTGTGGAGCGCCGGTCGGCGGGCCGGGCAGCTAACGTAGCTACGTTAAGTGTGTTCTGCTCTCGCAAACAGAACAATGGCGGCATGCCCGAAAGTAGAAAAATGAATAAACGCTTGCCGATTGGTGGTAAGGACAGCAGGAGGTGGGTGCTAGCGGTGTGGCGTAATTGGCCGAATCGACTGTCAATCAAAATTGTTCCATTGCATTGGTTGAAAGCTCTGGTTGAGAGAATAGTATCCCGCTGCAGGCCGCAAGAATGGTTCCATTGCATTGGTTGAAAGCTCTGGTTGAGAAAATAGTATCCCTCTGCAGGCCGCAAGACGATACTGGGAGAGAGATAGTGATACCATAAACATATTTCTTGATGTTTCCTTTTTTTAAGTAAGTAAAGAGGCCTACAAATACAAACATACACATACAAATATACAGTAGTTTCATTAAAAAAAAATTAAAAAAAAATAAAAAAAAAATAAAAAATACTTATATACAAATATACAAATATCGGTATCGGTATCGGTATCGGCCGATAGTGTTAGTTGAACAATCGGTATCGGCGGCCAATTTTCATATCGGTGCATCCCTAATACTGTGTCATGTGGGCAGTACAGGCCTGAACTATAGATACTGTGTCATGTGGGCAGTACAGGCCTGAACTATAGATACTGTGTCATGTGGGCAGTACAGGCCTGAACTATAGATACTGTGTCATGTGGGCAGTACAGGCCTGAACTATAGATACTGTGTCATGTGGGCAGTACAGGCCTGAACTATAGATACTGTGTCATGTGGGCAGTACAGGCCTGAACTATAGATACTGTGTCATGTGGGCAGTACAGGCCTGAACTATAGATACTGTGTCATGTGGGCAGTACAGGCCTGAACTATAGATACTGTGTCATGTGGGCAGTACAGGCCTGAACTATAGATACTGTGTCATGTGGGCAGTACAGGCCTGAACTATAGATACTGTGTCATGTGGGCAGTACAGGCCTGAACTATAGATACTGTGTCATGTGGGCAGTACAGGCCTGAACTATAGATACTGTGTCATGTGGGCAGTACAGGCCTGAACTATAGATACTGTGTCATGTGGGCAGTACAGGCCTGAACTATAGATACTGTGTCATGTGGGCAGTACTGTCGGGGAAACGGATGATCAACTCTGATGTGCACAGAGCTGGTTCTGTTCTGCCCACAACAACAACAACAACAACAACAACAACAACAACAACAACAACAACAGAAGCTGCAACAGAAACAGAAACTCCCAACACATGTGGCATAATGAGAGACCAAGTGTGTCACATGATCTAAATAAATAACACGGAGCAGACAGGCCTCGGTTCTGAACCCGACCCGGCCCAAAGCCACAGCCGGGCATCGGGGGAGGGAGGGGGGGAGGGGGCGTTGAACAAACCCTTCTCACCGGGGAATGAGGGCCAAGCATATCGAACCAATCAGGGTAGGGTTGATAGTAGGGATGAACCAATTAGGGGGAGGTTGATGGTAGGGATGAACCAATCAGGGGAGGGTTGATGGTAGGGCTGGGCGATATGGCCTAAATATGATATCACGATATAATCTGACCATTCGGCGATACACGATACACATCACAATGTTTTCTTTTTTTCCCCAAACAATTCATTATGAGGCTTACCAAGACAGTATTTGAGTTTGCAAGCTAACATTAAAGACAAAATAAAATACCCATGCATTTAGCATTTTTATGTTATATATTAGATTTAGATTATTGGATTATATATTGCATATATTTAGCAATGAGATATTATATGATTTAGATATGAAATATGATGAATTGAAAATGGAGGACCCTGATGTAAACAAGACGAAAGTCTTTCTCTGGTCTGCATCCCCTTAACACTTTGGGTGCCATGGGTTAAATTCATTATATACCATAGGTTGCCGGCTCTATTTGTCTATGGAGAAGTACCCCTTCTTTGCATGGCTATAACTTTTTAAATTATATTGCTACATTGCCATTATTAGGGCCCATTCAAAGTCCTATATGTATTGTTCATTGTGTAGCAACGTTAAACTTTTTCATTCACATATTCATAGTAAAGTATGGTCTAATGTATAAGTATGTTTTCATCTCTTTCTGCAGCTTTCTCCAGAATGTGATCTATAGCCCCAAATGCATTATATTGATGATGAAATACAGTTTGATGGCAATCGGGGCGATATAAAAAATTTCAATTGGACGTACTTCTAGAATGATCTACGTATGATCTGATGATGACCGGATGGGCGGGGGATCGTTTATAATTCCGTGGGCGTTATATCATTCATCTAGTGTGGGTCATATGTTCATCATAACAGTTTATATGGAACACGTTCAACAATAACGCTGAATCTTACCGGATATTCCTCGCGCCGTTGGACGATCAGCCGCGTGGTGTAGACCGTTTTTGATTATGGGATGTTTATCCTGATGAACCATTTCCAGCTTGTATAATACTATATACGTCCAAATCATGTTGTTTATCGAGTTATTGGCAATGGATCGCTACATATTGTGCCGAGCCAGAGTGCCGGCAGCCAAACCGAGTGCCCGGAAGTAATATGGCCGACCAGCACAACCTCCACAGCACTTCCTGTTTGGCGATTGCGCCGATCGGCCACCAGATGGCGCTCCTGAACCGCCAGAGAGCTCAGTGGGTCCTCCTGGTGGATCTCAGGCCAGCGGAGGGGAAATATGAATCCGATCACAGATTTTTGAAATATTGATATTAAAGACGCTGTAAAGCGTCCTTCGGCAACTTGAGCATGACGCTGTAAAGCGTTTCCCGGCAGTTAAAGTGTTAACAATTGTATGTATTGAGCTGTACTGTACCCATTCTGCAATATGTTAATAAAGTTTTAAATCAATCAATCAATCAATAAATAGCATTTTAGCATTTTTATGAAACTACTGTATATTTGTGAAACTACTGTATATTTGTATGTCTCTAAATGTTTTGATGAATTGAAAATGGAGGACCCTTATGTAAAAAAGCCGAAAGTCTTTTTCTGGTCTTCATCCTCCAGTCCACTGTTGTTGTATTGAGCTGTACTGTATTGTACCCATTCTGGAAACTGTTAATAAAGTTTTCATTCATTCATTCATTCAGACGGCAAACAGAATAATTTTGATTGACAGTCGAGTCTGCCAATTACGTCACACCGCTTGCACCCGCCCTGCTGTTCTTAGCACCAATCGGCAAGCGCATATTCATGTTTTACTTCCGCTTTTGTCCGCCATTGATTTTGACGAGAGCTCAACAACAACAACGTTACTGTAGCTCCCCACGGTCGACGAGTAGATTACCAGCGCTCCGCAGATGACTAAACGAGGCATCATGATTTTACTGCAACAAATGTTATAATAAAAGCCTTTCCATACATCTGTCTGATTGAAAACTTTATTAACAGACCGCAGAATGGGCACAACTTACTCAGCACGGGCTGAGATATAAACAGTAATGCTTGCTATCTATCTAGGTTGTCCTCGGGACGTTGCTATGTTCGGGTAAATACTAGGGATGCACGATATTGCTTTTTTGACACCGATACCGATAAACTTTATGCTCCTCAAGCCGATAACCGATATCGATAACCGATATTTATTGTATTATAAAAAAATGTTTAATGTATATATTTTTTTTGATAAAAAAATTTAAGTTTCAACATGAAACAAAACATATCACAATACAATAATAATACATAAAAAGACTTCCCAGGACAATAACTTAACACCAACTTAAATGTGACCTAACCAGACAACAGAAACAAAAGCCAAGACAACAGTTTTGACTGATAAAGTGACCATATTTATTTTTCCAAATGAAAATTCACAATCCGTCAACAGCTTGTGGTGCATCCAACCTAAGACGCTCGAAGCTTTTTGTTCTTCTTTTTTCAAAGCGGAGCCTTGAAAAAGAGGCTTTGAGTGGACACATCACCACCTCACATCACCACCACAACGGGTCACCTGCGGCATCACCACCGCCACGGTGTTGGGGGCCCGCGACGACGGCGCGAGCACGCTTGTACCTATTGACGAGTCTTTTTCTAAATTAAAGAAGTTTGACAGAAATGACCCAAGGGCTCAAGCCGCTAGCTTTTAAGCAGTCCTTGGTGGTGCAAATTAACCTGGCTACTACGGAGCAATAAGTGACTGCGTATTCAACCAAGGGTTGCATCACAGCCACGAAAGGGGCTAGCTTTGCTTAGCTCCTCGCGTCGTCGTGGGCTTCTAAGTTAACACAATAACACACCGTCGTGGCGGTGGTGATGCCGCAGATGACCCGTCGGGCTGGATGTATTGCAAGTTGTTGCCCTTTTCCCTCCTTGTGGAACTTCTGTATTGCATTTATTACAAATAGCAAGCGAACTTTTTCCTCTGAAATTCCGAGTACCGTTGTTGTTAACATCCGCGCTGCTTCCAGAAACTTGCGTGGCTACGTCACAGCCAAGAAAGGGAGCGCTGGATTTGTGTAAAACGCCCTGTTCCTAAACCACACGCTGTCAGTCGTACCACAGTACTGACAAAACGGGAGGAGCCTACAGTCAAAACAAACGCACTTCATTAATTCCAATTCACCCACACCGCATTTTTTTTTACCAAAAAATATATTATATTATCGGAGCTATTAATAACGTTATCGGGTTTATCGGCCCGATAATTATCGTGCATCCCTAGTAAATACGCTGATGTTATTGAACGTGTAACTATATAACGTTAATGCCACAAAACGAATGCATTTGTTAATCATAAGTAGTAACTGATGCAGTAGTGTGTGTGTGGGGCGGCGTTGTTCAAAAGTTTGAACCAGATTGACGCGACACAATCCTCTTGGGCAAAACATCACGATATCCACGATACGTTTAAAAAGTGTATCGTTAATGAACTGTACCCGATATTTATATAATATCGTCATATCGCCCAGCCCTAGTTGATGGTAGGGATGAACCAATCAGGGGGGAGGTTAATGGTAGGGATGGGCATCTACACGGTGTAGTGTATCGAGAGGGGGACCCTATTAACTGTTTACACCGCTGAACGGCATGCTGGGTACAACTTGCTGGCTAGCCAGGTAGCATGACAGTCTGTTAACAGCTGGGAGAACAGATAGATAACAGAAAGAAGAAGAAAGAAAGAAAGAAAGGAAAGAAAGAAAGAAAGAAGAAAGAAAGAAAGAAAGAAAGAAAAGAAAGAAAGAAAGAAAGAAAGAAAGAAGAAAGAAAGAAAGAAAGAAAGAAGAAGAAAGAAGAAAGAAAGAAGAAAGAAAGAAAGAAAAGAAAGAAAGAAAGAAAGCAAGGACCGGAGATGTTACAATGGTAGCAACGTTTTGTATGTTTGCCATGTTGTTTCACTAAGTTCACACATTTCAAGCATCAGTGATGTAACGTTCAGAATTAATGCTTTTGTTCCCGGAAACACGCTAACCTGGTCCACTAGCGTTAGCTCGTTAACAATGACAGAGCAGCCAGCTAGCTCGCTTGTTGGATTAACTCACGTTCGCTATTGAGTAAAATCAACACATATGTTAACGTGGTAAGCTTCAGACATTTCAAGCCCAGCTAATGTATCTTTTGGAACTTAATGATTTTGTTCCTGGCAATATCGTTAGCCTGCTGGCCGTGAATATCTAGCTGTTAGCAAAGACAGCAGCTAGCTAGCTCTCCGGTTTGTTTGACAGGCTAGCCT
>NW_028170492.1:0-16000 GCF_963971535.1 Notolepis coatsorum
AGGGTATCTAAGGTGCTCACCTGAGAGAAGAAGTATTTCTTTAGGATCAGTATTTCTTTAGATAGATAGATAGATAGATAGATAGATAGATAGATAGATAGATAGATAGATAGATAGATAGATAGATAGATAGATATATAGTTAGAGTATGGAGATAGATAGATAGATAGATAGATAGATAGATAGATAGATAGATAGATAGATAGATAGATAGATAGATAGATAGATAGATAGATAGAGTATGTAGATAGATAAGTATAATAAAGGAATATCTTATCTTATCTTAGATAGATAGATAGATAGATAGATAGATAGATAGATAGATAGATAGATAGATAGATAGATAGATAGATAGATAGATAGATATAGAGTATGGAGATAGATAGATAGATAGATAGATAGATAGATAGATAGATAGATAGATAGATAGATAGATAGATAGATAGATAGATAGATAGAGTATGTAGATAGATAGATAGATAGATAGATAGATAGATAGATAGATAGATAGATAGATAGATAGATAGATAGATAGATAGAGTATGGAGATAGATAGATAGATAGATAGATAGATAGATAGATAGATAGATAGATAGATAGATAGATAGATAGATAGATAGATAGATAGATAGATAGATAGATAGATAGAGTATGTAGATAGATAGATAGATAGATAGATAGATAGATAGATAGATAGATAGATAGATAGATAGATAGATAGATAGATAGAGTATGTAGATAGATAGATAGATAGATAGATAGATAGATAGATAGATAGATAGATAGATAGATAGATAGATAGATAGATAGAGTATGTAGATAGATAGATAGATAGATAGATAGATAGATAGATAGATAGATAGATAGATAGATAGATAGATAGATAGATAGATAGATAGATAGATAGATAGATAGAGTATGGAGATAGATAGATAGATAGATAGAGTATGTAGATAGATAGAGTATGTAGATATATAGATAGATAGATAGATAGATAGATAGATAGATAGATAGATAGATAGATAGATAGATAGATAGATAGATAGATAGATAGATAGATAGATAGATAGAGTATGTAGATAGATAGATAGATAGATAGATAGATAGATAGATAGATAGATAGATAGATAGATAGATAGATAGATAGATAGATAGATAGATAGATAGATAGATAGATAGAGTATGTAGATAGATAGATAGATAGATAGATAGATAGATAGATAGATAGATAGATAGATAGATAGATAGATAGATAGATAGAGTATGTAGATATATAGATAGATATATAGATAGATATATAGATAGATAGATAGATAGATAGATAGATAGATAGATAGATAGATAGATAGATAGATAGATAGATAGATAGAGTATGTAGATAGATAGATAGATAGATAGATAGATAGATAGATAGATAGATAGATAGATAGATAGATAGATAGATAGATAGATAGATAGATAGATAGATAGATAGAGTATGTAGATAGATATATAGATAGATAGATAGATATAGTATGGAGATAGATAGATAGATAGATAGATAGATAGATAGAGTATGTAGATAGATATATAGATAGATAGATAGATAGAGTATGGAGATAGATAGATAGATAGATAGATAGATAGATAGATAGATAGAGTATGTAGATAGATAGATAGATAGATAGATAGATAGATAGATAGATAGATAGATAGATAGATAGATAGATAGATAGATAGATAGATAGATAGATAGATAGATAGATACTCACGCCTCTCCTCTGTTCTTGTCTTTGATCCAGTGGTGTAGTGTGTGAGAGTTGAACTGTAGCGCCCCCTTCAGGCCTCCTTTACACTGAATCTGCATGATGGTGAAACTGTTCTTCACCACTTCAATCAAGCCGACACAGTCTCCTATAGACAGACAACCGTATGGGAGCATCCTGCAGACAGACAGGTAGAGAGACAGACAGACAGACAGGCAGAGAGACAGACAGGTAGAGAGACAGGCAGAGAGACAGACAGACAGGCAGAGAGAGATACATACAGGCAGAGAGAGAGACAGGTAGAGAGACAGACAGACAGGTAGAAAGACATGTAGACAGACAGGCAGAGAGAGACAGGTAGAGAGACAGACCGACAGGTAGAAATACATGTAGAGAGACAGACAGACAGAGAGAGAGACAGGTAGAGAGACAGACAGGTATAGAGACAGACAGACATGTAGAGAAACAGACAGACAGAGATACAGACAGACAGGTAGAGACAGACAGGTAGAAAGACAGACAGACAGGTAGAGAGACAGGCAGACAGGCAGATAGACAGGTATAGAGACAGACAGACAGGTAGAGAGACAGACAGACAGGTAGAGATACAGACAGACAGGTAGAGAGACAGACAGACAGGTAGAGAGACAGGTAGAGAGACAGACAGACAGGTAGAGAGACAGACAGACAGAGAGAGAGACAGACAGGTAGAGACAGACAGACAGACAGGCAGATAGAAAGGTATAGAGACAGACAGACAGACAGACAGGTAGAGAGACAGACAGACAGGTAGAGAGACAGACAGACAGGTAGAGAGACAGGCAGACAGGTAGAGAGACAGACAGACAGGTAGAGAGACCGAAAGATAGGTAGAGAGACAGACAGGCAGAGAGACAGACAGGTAGAGAGAGACAGACAGGTAGAGAGACAGACAGGTAGAGAGACAGACAGACAGAGAGACAGGCAGGTAGAGAGACAGACAGGTAGAGAGACAGACAGACATACAGACAGACAGACATGTAAAGGAGACAGATAGGTAGATATACAGACAGACAGGTAGACAGACAGGTAGAGATACAGACAGAAAGAGAGACAGGCAGGTAGACACACATACAGGTAGAGAGACATACAGACAGGTAGAGAGAAATACAGATAGAGAGACAGACAAGTAGACAGACAGACAGGTAGAGAGACAGACAGACAGGTAGAGAGACATACAGATAGAGACACAGACAAGTAGACAGACAGACAGACAGGTAGAGAGACAGACATACAGGCATATAGACAGGTAGAGAGACAGACAGACAGGTAGAGAGACAGACAGACAGGTAGAGAGACAGACATACATGTAGAGAGACAGACAGACAGGTAGAAAGAAAGACAGGCCGAAAGATAGGTAGAGAGACAGCCAGACAGGTAGAGAGACAGACAGACAGAGAGAGAGACAGACAGGTAGAGACAGACAGACAGACAGGCAGATAGACAGGTATAGAGACAGACAGACAGGTAGAGAGACAGACAGACAGACAGGTAGAGAGACAGACAGACAGGTAGAGAGACAGGCAGACAGGTAGAGAGACAGACAGACAGGTAGAGAGACCGAAAGATAGGTAGAGAGACAGACAGGCAGAGAGACAGACAGGTAGAGAGAGACAGACAGGTAGAGAGACAGACAGGTAGAGAGACAGACAGACAGAGAGACAGGCAGGTAGAGAGACAGACAGGTAGAGAGACAGACAGACATACAGACAGACAGACATGTAAAGGAGACAGATAGGTAGATATACAGACAGACAGGTAGACAGCCAGGTAGAGATACAGACAGAAAGAGAGACAGGCAGGTAGACACACATACAGGTAGAGAGACATACAGACAGGTAGAGAGACATACAGATAGAGAGACAGACAAGTAGACAGACAGACAGGTAGAGAGACAGACAGACAGGTAGAGAGACATACAGATAGAGACACAGACAAGTAGACAGACAGACAGGTAGAGAGACAGACAGACAGGCATATATACAGGTAGAGAGACAGACAGACAGGTAGAGAGACAGACAGACAGGTAGAGAGACAGACATACATGTAGAGAGACAGACAGACAGGTAGAAAGAAAGACAGGCCGAAAGATAGGTAGAGAGACAGCCATGGAGAGAGACAGACAGGTAGAGAGAGAGACAGACAGATAGACAGACAGGTAGAGAGACAGACAGACAGACAGACAGGTAGAGAGACAGGCAGGTAGACAGACATACAGGTAGAGAGACAGACAGACATGTAGAGAGACATACAGATAGAGATACATACAGACAGACAGGTAGAGAGACAGGTAGAGAGACAGACATACAGACAGGTAGAGAGACAGACAGACAGAGAGGTAGAGAGACAGGTAGAGAGACAGACAGACAGGTAGAGAGACAGACAGGTAGAGATACATACAGACAGACAGGTAGAGAGACAGGTAGAGAGACAGACATACAGACAGGTAGAGAGACAGACAGACAGAGAGGTAGAGAGACAGGTAGAGAGACAGACAGACAGACAGGTAGAGAGACAGACATACAGACAGACAGGCAGACAGGTAGAGAGACAGACAAGAAGAATGTTCAGAACATGGTCCAATATTTACATACATTTCTATGGTAAAGAAAGAGAGAAACCTCGGAAACAATCCATGCTGTTCTTATATATATATATTATACACCTGCAGGTCCAGCTAGTACTAGAACATTACAGAACACTACAGAACACCACAGAACACTACACTACAGAACACTACACTACAGAACACTACAGAACACTACACTACAGAACACTACACTACAGAACACTACACTACACTACAGAACACTACAGAACACTACACTACAGAACACAACAGAACACTACAGAACACTACACTACAGAACACTACACTACAGAACACTACAGAACACTACACTACAGAACACTACAGAACACTACAGAACACTACAGAACACTACAGAACACTACACTACATAACACTACAGAACACTACACTACCGAACACTACAGAACAATACAGAACACTACAGAACACTACACTACAGAACACAACAGAACACAACAGAACACTACACTACAGAACACAACAGAACACTACACTACAGAACACTACAGAACACTACACTACAGAACACTACAGAACACTACACTACAGAACACTACAGAACACTACACTACAGAACACTACAGAACACTACACTACAGAACACTACACTACAGAACACTACAGAACACTACAGAACACTACACTACAGAACACTACACTACAGAACACTAGAGAACACTACAGAACACTACACTACAGAACACTACACTACAGAACACTAGAGAACACTACAGAACACTACAGAACACTACACTACAGAACACTGCACTACAGAACACTACACTACAGAACACTACACTACAGAACACTACAGAACACTACAGAACACTACAGAACACTACACTACAGAACACTACACTACAGAACACTACACTACAGAACACTACACTACAGAACACTACAGAACACTACACTACAGAACACTACACTACAGAACACTACAGAACACTACAGAACACTACACTACAGAACACTACACTACAGAACACTACACTACAGAACACTACAGAACACTACGCTACAGAACACTACAGAACACTACACTACAGAACACTACAGAACACTACACTACAGAACACTACAGAACACTACACTACAGAACACTACAGAACACTACAGAACACTACACTACAGAACACTACACTACAGAACACTACAGAACACTACACTACACTACAGAACACTACACTACACTACAGAACACTACACTACAGAACACTACACTACACTACAGAACACTACAGAACACTACAGAACACTACACTACAGAACACTACACTACAGAACATTACACTAAAGAACACTACACTACAGAACACTACACTACAGAACACTACACTACAGAACACTACAGAACACTGAAGAACACTACACTACAGAACACTACAGAACACTACACTACAGAACACTACACTACAGAACACTACACTACACTACAGAACACTACAGAACACTACACTACAGAACACTACACTACAGAACACTACACTACACTACAGAACACTACAGAACACTACACTACAGAACACTACACTACACTACAGAACACTACAGAACACTACACTACAGAACACTACACTACAGAACACTACACTACAGAACACTACACTACAGAACACTACAGAACACTACACTACAGAACACTACACTACACTACAGAACACTACACTACAGAACACTACACTACAGAACACTACACTACAGAACACTACACTACAGAACACTACAGAACACTACACTACAGAACACTACACTACAGAACACTACAAAACACTACAGAACACTACACTACAGAACACTACACTACAGAACACTACAGAACACTACACTACAGAACACTACACTACAGAACACTACACTACAGAACACTACACTACAGAACACTACAATACAGAACACTACACTACAGAACACTACAGAACACTACACTACAGAACACTACAGAACACTACAGAACACTACACTACAGAACACTACAGAACACTACACTACAGAACACTACAGAACACTACACTACAGAACACTACACTACAGAACACTACACTACAGAACACTACACTACAGAACACTACACTACACTACAGAACACTACACTACAGAACACTACAGAACACTACACTACACTACACTACAGAACACTACACTACAGAACACTACACTACAGAACACTACACTACACTACAGAACACTACACTACAGAACACTACACTACACTACAGAACACTACACTACACTACACTACAGAACACTACACTACAGAACACTACAGTACACTACAGAACACTACACTACAGAACACTACAGAACACTACAGAACACTACACTACAGAACACTACACTACACTACAGAACACTACACTACAGAACACTACACTACAGAACACTACACTACAGAACACTACACTACACTACACTACAGAACACTACACTACACTACACTACAGAACACTACACTACAGAACACTACACTACACTACAGAACACTACACTACAGAACACTACAGAACACTACAGAACACTACACTACAGAACACTACACTACAGAACACTACACTACAGAACACTACACTACAGAACACTACAGAACACTACACTACAGAACACTACACTACAGAACACTACACTACAGAACACTACACTACAGAACACTACAGAACACTACAGAACACTACACTACAGAACACTACACTACAGAACACTACACTACACTACAGAACACTACACTACACTACATAACACTACACTACAGAACACTACACTACAGAACACTACAGAACACTACACTACAGAACACTACAGAACACTACACTACAGAACACTACACTACAGAACACTACACTACAGAACACTACACTACAGAACACTACAGAACACTACACTACAGAACACTACACTACAGAACACTACACTACAGAACACTACACTACACTACACTACAGAACACTACACTACAGAACACTACACTACAGAACACTACACTACAGAACACTACACTACAGAACACTACAGAACACTACACTACAGAACACTACAGAACACTACACTACAGAACACTACACTACATAACACTACAAAACACTACACTACAGAACACTACAGAACACTACACTACAGAACACTACACTACAGAACACTACACTACAGAACACTACAGAACACTACACTACAGAACACTACAGAACACTACAGAACACTACACTACAGAACACTACAGAACACTACACTACAGAACACTACACTACAGAACACTACAGAACACTACAGAACACTACACTACAGAACACTACACTACAGAACACTACACTACAGAACACTACAGAACACTACACTACAGAACACTACAGAACACTACACTACAGAACAATACACTACAGAACACTACACTACAGAACACTACACTACAGAACACTACATTACAGAACACTACAGAACACTACACTACACTACAGAACACTACACTACAGAACACTACAGAACACTACAGAACACTACACTACAGAACACTACACTACAGAACGCTACACTACAGAACACTACAGAACACTACACTACAGAACACTACAGAACACTACACTACAGAACACTACACTACAGAACACTACAGAACACTACACTACAGAACACTACACTACAGAACACTACAGAACACTACAGAACACTACACTACAGAACACTACACTACAGAACACTACACTACAGAACACTACAGAACACTACAGAACACTACACTACAGAACACTACACTACACTACACTACAGAACACTACACTACAGAACACTACACTACAGAACACTACACTACAGAACACTACACTACAGAACACTACAGAACACTACACTACAGAACACTACACTACAGAACACTACACTACAGAACACTACAGAACACTACAGAACACTACACTACAGAACACTACACTACAGAACACTACACTACAGAACACTACACTACAGAACACTACAGAACACTACACTACAGAACACTACACTACAGAACACTACAGAACACTACAGAACACTACACTACAGAACACTACACTACAGAACACTACAGAACACTACACTACAGAACACTACACTACAGAACACTACACTACAGAACACTACACTACAGAACACTACAGAACACTACACTACAGAACACTACAGAACACTACACTACAGAACACTACACTACAGAACACTACACTACAGAACACTACAGAACACTACACTACACTACAGAACACTACACTACAGAACACTACAGAACACTACACTACACTACAGAACACTACACTACAGAACACTACAGAACACTACACTACACTACAGAACACTACACTACAGAACACTACAGAACACTACACTACACTACATAACACTACAGAACACTACAGAACACTACACTACAGAACACTACACTACAGAACACTACACTACAGAACACTACAGAACACTACACTACAGAACACTACACTACAGAACACTACAGAACACTACACTACAGAACACTACACTACAGAACACTACACTACAGAACACTACAGAACACTACACTACAGAACACTACACTACAGAACACTACACTACAGAACACTACAGAACACTACACTACACTACACTACAGAACACTACACTACAGAACACTACAGAACACTACAGAACACTACACTACACTACAGAACACTACACTACAGAACACTACACTACAGAACACTACAGAACATTACACTACACTACAGAACACTACACTACAGAACACTACACTACAAAACACTACACTACAGAACACTACACTACAGAACACTACAGAACACTACAGAACACTACACTACAGAACACTACACTACAGAACACTACAGAACACTACAGAACACTACACTACAGAACACTACACTACAGAACACTACAGAACACTACACTACAGAACACTACACTACAGAACACTACACTACAGAACACTACAGAACACTACACTACAGAACACTACACTACAGAACACTACAGAACACTACAGAACACTACACTACACTACAGAACACTACAGAACACTACAGAACACTACACTACAGAACACTACACTACAGAACACTACACTACAGAACACTACAGAACACTACACTACAGAACACTACAGAACACTACAGAACACTACAGAACACTACACTGCAGAACACTACACTACACTACAGAACACTACACTACAGAACACTACACTACAGAACACTACAGAACACTACACTACAGAACACTACACTACAGAACACTACAGAACACTACACTACAGAACACTACACTACACTACAGAACACTACAGAACACTACAGAACACTACACTACAGAACACTACAGAACACTACACTACAGAACACTACACTACAGAACACTACAGAACACTACACTACAGAACACTACACTACAGAACACTACACTACAGAACACTACAAAACACTACACTACACTACACTACAGAACACTACACTACAGAACACTACAGAACACTACACTACACTACAGAACACTACACTACAGAACACTACAGAACACTACACTACACTACAGAACACTACACTACAGAACACTACACTACAGAACACTACACTACACTACAGAACACTACACTACAGAACACTACACTACAGAACACTACACTACAGAACACTACACTACAGAACACTACAGAACACTACAGAACACTACAGAACACTACACTACAGAACACTACACTACAGAACACTACACTACAGAACACTACACTACAGAACACTACACTACACTACAGAACACTACAGAATGAATGAATGAATGAAAACTTTATTTAACAGATTGCAGAATGGGTACAATACAGTACGGCTCAATACATACAATTGTTAAGGGGATGCAGACCTGAGAAAGACGTTTGTCTTGTTTCCATCAGGGTCCCCCATTTTCAATTCATATAGACATATATGACATACATGACATACAGATAGTCAGTACTGCTACATCTATACATTTATGACATACCAGATTTGCAAATACAGTACTTTTTGTGATACAGAAGGAGTCAAGAAAAGGGAGTATATACATTTGACGTAGAAACTGTACATTGGAGGAGGTTGGGTGGGGGGGTTGGGTACATTGGGATATTGACAACCATACTGGGTAATTTACATTGGAGGTGGTTGGGGGGGGGGGGGGGGGGAGACACTGTACAAACAAACACAATTGTACATTGAACTATTGACAAAACCATACTAGGTAAATGACTGTACATTGGAGGGGGTTGGGTTAGGATATTTACAGGGGCCAGTGTTGAATTGCAGTCTCCCGTAGGTGTCCCTTGAGAGAGGTTTTGAAAGTGGGTAGTGATCCACATTCCTTTACAGCTTTGGGTAGGGCGTTCCACATTGATGTGGCATAATTGCGAAACGTGTTTAGTCCCTTATTTGAGCCGAATCTGGGTTTAACATGATTTGTGGAGCTCCCTCTGGTGTTGTGATCGTGGTATTCACTGACCTTTGGGAAGTATTTTGACATGTACATGGGTACCTTGGTCGTGTAGTGTATCTTGTAGACCAGGCCCATTGCAAGTTGTTGTACTCTGTCGTCTACTCTAAGCCATCCTAGGTTGTCAAAGTGGGCAGGGGTGAGGTGGGTTCTAGGAGTAAGGTCAAGCAGTAGTCTGACCAGTTTGTTTTGAGATGTTTGTAATTTTGTTTTTAGCGCCTTTGAGGTGCTTTGGTACCATGAGGTGCAAGCATAGTCGTAGTACCCCTGAATGAGTGCTCCTGCCAGAGTCTTCAGGGTGTTCTTGTTTACCAGAGATGAGATCCGGTACAAGAATCGAGTTTGTTGGTTGACTTTTTTTATTACATTGGATGCCATTTTGTCACAGGAGAGATTAGCCTCTAGGATGGAACCCAGGTAGGTAATTTCATCTTTCCTTGTGACAATATTGTCACCCACTGTAACTGAGAAGCCGTCGGTCTTGCTGAGTTTGTTATTTGAACCGAAGAGAATGGACTCTGTTTTGCCCATGTGTAATGATAGTTTGTTATCAGCGAGCCATATGCAGATTCTGCCTAGTTCCGAGCTGAGGGTTTTTTCAACCTGTAACTTGTTCTTGTCAGAGACCAGCAGGGCTGAGTCGTCCGCAAACAGGAACAAGTTGCAGTCACAAGCTGACGACATGTCATTTGCATAAATTAGGAACAGTAGCGGTCCTAGTATGCTTCCTTGTGGAACACCACAGCTCACTGTGAGGGGGGGGATAGAGTACCGTTTACCTCCACCATCTGTTCCCTCCCCTCAAGGTAGGATTGCATCCAGCTCACTGATAGACTATCAAAACCAATTGCTTTTACACTACAGAACACTACACTACAGAACACTACACTACACTACAGAACACTACACTACAGAACACTACACTACAGAACACTACAGAACACTACAGAACACTACACTACAGAACACTACACTACAGAACACTACAGAACACTACACTACAGAACACTACACTACACTACAGAACACTACAGAACACTACAGAACACTACAGAACACTACAGAACACTAACTTACGACAACTACACTACACTACAGAACACTACACTACAGAACACTACAGAACACTACACTACAGAACACTACACTACAGAACACTACAGAACACTACACAACACAGAACACTACACTACAGAAACTACATACGACACTACACTACAGAACACTACAGAAACACTACACTACACTACACTACAGAACACTACACTACAGAACACTACACAGAACACTACACTACACTACAGAACACTACACTACAGAACACTACAGAACACTACACTACACACTACAGAACACTACACTACAGAACACTACACTACAGAACACTACACTAACTACAGAACACTACACTACAGAACACTACACTACAGAACACTACAGAACACTAAAGAAACACTACACTACAGAACACTACACTACAGAACACTACAGAACACTACACTACAGAACACTACACTACAGAACACTACACTACAGAACACTACAGAACACTACACTACAGAACACTACACTACAGAACACTACACTACAGAACACTACAGAACACTACACTACAGAACACTACACTACAGAACACTACACTACAGAGCACTACAGAACACTACAGAACCACTACAGAACACTACACTACAGAACACTACACTAACAACATAGAACAACTACAGAACACTACAGAACACTACACTACAGAACACTACCATCCAGAACACTACACTACAGAACACTACACTACAGAACACTACACTACAGAACACTACACTACAGAACACTACAGAACACCTACACTACAGAACACTACACTACAGAACACTACACTACAGAACACTACACACACTACACTACAGAACACTACACTACAGAACACTACACTACAGAACACTACACTACAGAACACTACCAATCAACTACACTACAGACACTACACTACAGAACACTACACTACAGAACACTACACTACAGAACACTACACTACAGAACACTACACTACAGAACACTACAGAACACTACAGAACAACTACACTACAGAACACTACAGAACACTACACATACAGAACACTACACTACAGAACACTACAGAACACTACACAACAGATCACTACAGAACTACACTACAGAACACTACACTACAGAACACTACACTACAGAACACTACACTACAGAACACTACACTACAGAACACTACACACAGAACACTACAGAACACTACAGAACACTACACTACAGAACACTACACATACACACTACAGAACAACACTACAGAACACTACAGAACACTACACTACAGAACACTACACTACAGAACACTACACTACAGAACACTACACTACAGAACACTACACTACAGAACACTATACAGAACACTACACTACAGAACACTACACTACACTACAGAACACTACATCAGAACACTACAACTACAGAACTACAGAACACTACACTACAGAACACTACACTACAGAACACTACACTACAGAACACTACACTACACTACACTACAGAACACTACACTACACTACAGAACACTACACTACAGAACACTACACTACACTACAGAACACTACAGAACACTACACTACAGAACACTACACTACAGAACACTACAGAACACTACACTACACTACACTACAGAAACTTTTGATAAGTGATGTGGTAATTAATCAAGTCCAGGAGACTAAACTCCTAGGGGTAACATTAGACAGTAAATTGTCATGGTCACACCATATAAACAATATAGTAGTGAAAATGGGAAGAGGGATTTCTGTTGTTAAAAGATGTGCTCATTTGTTACCACTAAATTCTATCAAACAGGTAATTCAAGCTCTGGTTTTGTCAAATCTTGACTATTGTCCTGCAGTATGGTCGAATGTAACAATGAATAAACTGAAAAAATTACAAATGGTACAAAACAAAGCAGCACGTATAGCGCTTCGCTGTGAGTACAGAACTAATGTTGCAGCGATGCACAGTTGTTTAACTTGGTTACTTGTCAAACATAAATTACTCTGCTCACTCCTTGTATTCACTAGGAATATTCTTGTTACAAAGATCCCCTCAATTTTATATAACAATTTATCAATAAGTCTTGACAGACACAACCATTCCACCAGACATGCTTCTGCACGAGGTTTTACACTTCCAAAAGTGAGGTCGAATGCAATGAAGCGAACTGTCATGTTCCGTGGTATGCAGGAATGGAACTCTCTTCCCAGACATGTTAAGCAGGAGAATAGTAAATGCCGTTTCAAAATCGTGGTAAAACAACATTTTCAACCAAAGAAATTGACATTCCCTAATAGATAGTGTGTACGTAAATGAAAATGTATGTGTCTGATAAAGAGATAGGTATATATGGATGAAAAGGCATGTGTCTGATAGGGATATATTATTAAAATATTGTATAATTGGCTGATATGAACATAGATAATGTATGTAAAAGCTAAATAGTATATTATGCTGTATTGTATTATGAATTAATTATGAGTAGGTATTATTGTATTGTATTATGAATTCATAAGGCGTATATATTTTTATCTTGTATTATGAATTTGATTAGGGTTTTTATTGTTGTTTTAATTGTCTGTATGACATGTAAATGTTGTGAGTGTATAAGGGTTTTTATTGTTGTTTTAATGGTCTGTATGTCATGTAAATGTTATGAGTGTATAAGGGTTTTTATTGTTGTTTTAATTGTCTGTATGACATGTAAATGTTGTGAGTGTATACGTCTGTAACTGTATTTTATGTGTTATGGACCCCAGGAAGAATAGCCCCAGCACTGCTGTGGCTAATGGGGATCCAAATAAACTTAAACTTAAACACTACAGAACACTACACTACAGAACACTACACTACAGAACACTACACTACACTACAGAACACTTCAGAACACTACACTACAGAACACTACACTACAGAACACTACACTACAGAACACTACAGAACACTACACTACAGAACACTACACTACAGAACACTACAGAACACTACACTACAGAACACTACACTACAGAACACTACACTACAGAACACTACACTACAGAACACTACACTACACTACAGAACACTACACAGAACACTACACTACAGAACACTACACTACAGAACACTACACTACAGAACACTACAGAACACTACACTACAGAACACTACACTACAGAACACTACAGAACACTACAGAACACTACACTACAGAACACTACACTACAGAACACTACAGAACACTACACTACAGAACACTACACTACAGAACACTACACTACAGAACACTGGTGCAGGTATTCAGTATGAAGTAGGGCTCGGGGTCACAGGTCACGGGTCTTACCGGAGGTCAAGGCCCTGATTCTGCCAGATGTTCTCCATGATCTTAATGATCTGCAGGGTCAACATGTCCTGACGCAGGTCTAGAACACAAGAACCCAGAGTTAGACCAGACACTGAAGAAGATTTAGTCCAGAGACCCATCTGATAAGATTTAGTTCAGAGCCCCCCCCCCCCACAGGCTGAGACCCCCAGAGAGAGCCCCCCCCCCACAGGCTGAGACTCCCAGAGAGAGCTCCCCCCCACAGGCTGAGACCCCCAGAGAGAGCCCCCCCCACAGGCTGAGACCCCCAGAGAGAGCCCCCCCACAGGCTGAGACCCCCAGAGAGAGCCCCCCCCACAGGCTGAGACCCCCAGAGAGAGCCCCCCACAGGCTGAGACCCCCAGAGAGAGCCCCCCCCCCCACAGGCTGAGACCCCCAGAGAGAGCCCCCCCCCCCCACAGGCTGAGACCCCCAGAGAGAGCTCCCCCCCACAGGCTGAGACCCCCAGAGAGAGCCCCCCCCCACAGGCTGAGACCCCCAGAGAGAGCCCCCCCCCACAGGCTGAGACCCCCAGAGAGAGCCCCCCCCCACAGGCTGAGACCCCCAGAGAGAGCCCCCCCCCACAGGCTGAGACCCCCAGAGAGAGCCCCCGGAGCCCCCCCACAGGCTGAGACCCCCAGAGAGACCCCCCCCCCCCACACACACACGCTGAGACCCTCAGACTCTCATACCGTCGCCGTTCTTGAAGATGACCTCATTGTTACTGAAGAGAAGTTCTGACATGATGTCTGG
>NW_028170491.1:0-1000 GCF_963971535.1 Notolepis coatsorum
AATAGTGAAATTAAGGTGGCCATGCCCGCTTCGATTGTGCAAAAAATACAAATAATAATAGAATAAAATAGAATAGATAATAAAATAGACATGATAAAAGTACTAAGATAAAATACAATGCAATGCTAAGCTTACGAATTAAAAGGAGAGAGTTAAATCATTTTGTGTCCTGTACTGTGCAGGACAGTGATTAAACAGTAGCAGGACAGTGATTAAACAGGTGCATCACAGTGATTAAACAGTAGCAGGACAGTGATTAAACAGTAGCAGGACAGTGATTAAACAGTAGCAGGACAGTGATTAAACAGTAGCAGGACAGTGCATCACAGTGATTAAACAGTAGCAGGACAGTGATTAAACAGTAGCAGGACAGTGCATCACAGTGATTAAACAGTAGCATCACAGTGATTAAACAGTAGCATCACAGTGATTAAACAGTAGCAGGACAGTGCATCACAGTGATTAAACAGTAGCAGGACAGTGCATCACAGTGATTAAACAGTAGCAGCACAGTGATTAAACAGGTGCATCACAGTGATTAAACAGTAGCATCACAGTGATTAAACAGTAGCAGGACAGTGATTAAACAGTAGCAGGACAGTGATTAAACAGTAGCAGGACAGTGCATCACAGTGATTAAACAGTAGCAGGACAGTGATTAAACAGTAGCAGGACAGTACATCACAGTGATTAAACAGGTGCAGGACAGTGATTAAACAGGTGCAGGACAGTGCATCACAGTGATTAAACAGTAGCAGGACAGTGATTAAACAGTAGCAGGACAGTGATTAAACAGTAGCAGGACAGTGATTAAACAGTAGCAGGACAGTGAGTAAACAGTAGCAGGACAGTGCATCACAGTGATTAAACAGTGCAGCACAGTGATTAAACAGTAGCAGGACAGTGATTAAACAGTAGCAGGACAGTGATTAAACAGTAGCAGGACAGTGCATCACAGTGATTAAACAGTAGCAGGACAGTGCAGGACAGTGATTATTAT
>NW_028170490.1:0-2500 GCF_963971535.1 Notolepis coatsorum
CCTGTCTGCCTGCCCTGTGTGTGTGTGTGTGTGTGTGTGTGTGTGTGTGTGTGTGTGTGTGAATGTCCTTGCGTGTTAGTGTGTGTTTCACTGGAAGCCAAGGATGTGTGTGTGTGTGTGTGTGTGAGTGTGAGTGTGTGTGTGTGTGTGTGTGTGTGTGTGTGTGCTGTCTCTTTGCCCCCCCCCCTCTCTCTCTCTCCATCTCTCTGTGTATCTGAGGCTCAGGAAGGCATGAGGTTGAAGTTGTATTTTCTTAAAAGGCTTTAGTGGGACTTACAGGCTCGAGGGGAAGGAGGCGGTTTAGCTGCGATGCTGTACGCAGTGTTCCTCATGTATTTGTGTTGGTCTTCACTCTAATACTGAACTTCCAGATGACCTGTGACCTCTCACTGTGATAATCCTAATCAGATTACCCCCCCCCCCCCCCCCCCATGGCACTCACCTTGACGGTCATCTCAGTCACAAAGATGGCAGTGAAGATGTAGTTGGACAACGTCAGGAAGATGCGCTCCTGTGGGAGAAAAGAGGGAGAGAGAGAGGGGAGGGAGGAAAGAGACACGGGTGAATTCATGTTGTTTCATTCATTCATCCATCCATCCATCCATCCATCCATCCATCCATCCATTCATTCATTCAGGCATTCACCCATTCATCCATTCATTCATCCAGTCATTCATTCATCCATCCATTCATTCATTCATTCATTCATGCAGTAACTCAGTAACTCTCCATGTTTAGCCACAGTGCCCCCAGTGGAGGCTCACAGGCATGGCTCTGTGTGTACGACCAGTTCAGACAAATCAGCTTGACATCACAACAACAGTCCTTGGCAGAGCGCAGCACCCAGAGCGAATCCCCTCGAGACCAGCTGGTCTCAATGTGCACCATCGAGGTCATGGATCAGCGTCATAATGTCTTATGTCCGACCTACAACGTCACTCTAAACCGTGCCTGTTTTAGTTCATTGCTGGTTAAGTACTTCTATTTTATTCACATATATGCTTACCACTTGTATCTATTTTATTCACATATATGCTTACTACATGTATCTATTGCTATGTCCGCACACCACAAACACGCACACTGTCTAACACCTGTCCCCGTCTCCCTGTTCAAGTTTCAAAGTTCATGTTTCTTTATGAGTTGTCATAAAAAAAATACAGAATACTTTTCTATGAAATGCTTTTTTCTGTTAGCTCCTGGGAGTGTGCTAGATACAAATAGATAACAAGTATGAAATAGAAAGTCAAAAGTACGTAAGCAAAAGGTGTTCAGTCAATATACATATGTACAATATATATTCAATACAGAGTAAAAAGGAGTAACAGTGAGCTACAGTACAATACAGTATCCTTGTCTCTCTGTGAGTGGATGTCTCGTGGTGACGTCAAAGGGATCCGAACGGAATACATACTCATGTGCAAACGGAATATGACTCTGATATGTTGAGCTCTGAGCCTTGACACTTAGCCTTCATCCTATTATCACACTAGCGCTCGTCTCCCTACGCTTTCTCTCTCGTTGTTGCTGTCCTTAGCTCTATTCTATTTAAATCTTTCAAAAATTTTCTTATGCACCCCAGTCGCTATTGCATGTACATATTTGTGTTTTATTACACCCGCCCACTGTCCCTGTGGTGGTCTCGGGTCTCTCTGCTTGGTCGTGCTTCGATGTAGAAGAGGGACGTCACGTCCTGTAATCCTGCTCTCTGTATATAAACGTTGTATAGACAAGAAACACGTCTATGCAAAGACCAGGATTACAGGACATGAAATCAAACATATATTGTGTGTTCGAGCCAATCAGCAATACCCGCTGAATCATGTGACGTGAGTTGCCCCCTACCTGGTGCGGTGCAACAAAAGTATAACAGGACTCTATGGAGAAACCATGACACTCCCCTGACTGAAAGTATAATGGAGCTCTATGGAGAAACCATGACACTCCCCTGACTAACAGTATAATGGAGCTCTATGGAGAAACCATGACACTCCCCTGACTAACAGTATAATGGAGCTCTATGGAGAAACCATGACACTCCCCTGACTAACAGTATAATGGAGCTCTATGGAGAAACCATGACATTCCCCTGACTAAAGGTATAATGGAGCTCTATGGAGAAACCATGACACTCCCCTGACTAACAGTATAATGGAGCTCTATGGAGAAACCATGACACTCCCCTGACTAACAGTATAATGGAGCTCTATGGAGAAACCATGACACTCACCTGACTAAAAGTATAATGGAGCTCTATGGAGAAACCATGACACTCCCCTGACTGAAAGTATAATGGAGCTCTATGGAGAAACCATGACACTCCCCTGACTAACAGTATAATGGAGCTCTATGGAGAAACCATGACACTCCCTGACTAAAAGTATAATGGAGCTCTATGGAGAAACCATGGCACTCCCCTGACTAACAGTATAATGGAGCTCTATGGAGAAACCATGACACTCCCCTGACTAAAAGTATAATGGAGCTCTATGGAGAAACC
>NW_028170490.1:5000-18092 GCF_963971535.1 Notolepis coatsorum
AAAGAGAGACCAATAGATTTATAGACAGATATAGATGGGAGGAGAGAGGGATACAGATAGAGAGATAGAGAGAGAGAGAGTGAAAGAGAGATAGAGAGATAGAGAGGGGAGATGAGGGAAGGAGAATGAGATAGAGTGAAAGAGAGATAGCGTGATAGAGAGGGGGAGAGAGATAAACAGAGATATATATAGAGAGATAGAGAGGGGAGAGGGCGGCTAGGTGGTGTAGTGGTCTAAGGCACTCGCCACCAGTGTGGAGACGCTAGGATTCGCGTGTTCGAATCCAGCTCTCCACATTGTTTTTCAGTTTGGCTGGTCGTCCGCAGTAATACACATTGGCCGTATTACGGGGAGGGAAAAACTGAAGGGTGGGGATCGAACGTTGTGAACAAGCGACTCCTACAAGTCGGTTGGTGCGCCTGCGCAGTAGAATCAGGAAGTGTCGGGGGCAGCGTGAGCCTCCCACGCGTTACTCCTCGACACTGAGAGGTCGAGCTGCGCAGGTGAAAAGATGCGACTGCTGTTACCTCAAGTACCGGAGGGGACTTGTGCTATGTATGACTTAGTCCACATTGCAGCCGGCTTGTGGGAGGCAAGAAACAGCGTTCGTGACAGGGGAGGGTTGAATTGGATGATACGAAATTGGGATGGGAGAAAAATATAGAAAATGGGAGAAAAAGTGGATCAAAAAAAAAGAGAGATAGAGAGGGGAGATGAGTGAGGGAGAGTGAGAGAGAGTCGGAGAGAGAGATAGCGAGATGGAGAGAGGTAGAGAGGGGAGAGGAGGGAGATATATATAGAGAGAGATAGAGAGACAGAGATATATAGATGGAGAGGAGGGAGAGAGAAAGAGAGATCGAGAGAGATATAGAGGGGATGGAGGGAGAGATATATAGAGAGAGATAGAGAGAGATAGAGAAATATAAAGAGGGAGACAAACTAAGAGGAAGTACATCAGAGGGACATATACCTCTATCATATAAAGAGGGAGACACACTAAGAGGAAGGACATCAGAGGGACATATACCTCTATCATATAAAGAGGGAGACACACTAAGAGGAAGGACATCAGAGGGACATATACCTCTATCATATAAAGAGGGAGACAAACTAAGAGGAAGGACATCAGAGGGACATATACCTCTATCATATAAAGAGGAGACACACTAAGAGGAAGGACATCAGAGGGACATATACCTCTATCATATAAAGAGGAGACAAACTAAGAGGAAGGACATCAGAGGGACATATACCTCTATTATATAAAGAGGAGGACAAACTAAGAGGAAGGACATCAGAGGGACATATACCTCTATCATATAAAGAGGGAGACACACTAAGAGGAAGGACATCAGAGGGACATATACCTCTATCATATAAAGAGGGAGACACACTAAGAGGAAGGACATCAGAGGGACATATACCTCTATCATATAAAGAGGAGACAAACTAAGAGGAAGGACATCAGAGGGACATATACCTCTATCATATAAAGAGGGAGACAAACTAAGAGGAAGGACATCAGAGGGACATATACCTCTATCATATAAAGAGAGAGACAAACTAAGAGGAAGGACATCAGAGGGACATATACCTCTATCATATAAAGAGAGAGACAAACTAAGAGGAAGGACATCAGAGGGACATATACCTCTATCATATAAAGAGAGAGACAAACTAAGAGGAAGGACATCAGAGGGACATATACCTCTATCATATAAAGAGGAGACACACTAAGAGGAAGGACATCAGAGGGACATATACCTCTATCATATAAAGAGGGAGACACACTAAGAGGAAGGACATCAGAGGGACATATACCTCTATCATATAAAGAGGAGACACACTAAGAGGAAGGACATCAGAGGGACATATACCTCTATCATATAAAGAGAGAGACACACTAAGAGGAAGGACATCAGAGGGACATATACCTCTATCATATAAAGAGGAGACAAACTAAGAGGAAGGACATCAGAGGGACATATACCTCTATCATATAAAGAGAGACAAACTAAGAGGAAGGACATCAGAGGGACATATACCTCTATCATATAAAGAGGGAGACAAACTAAGAGGAAGGACATCAGAGGGACATATACCTCTATCATATGAAGAGGGAGACAAACTAAGAGGAAGGACATCAGAGGGACATATACCTCTATCATATAAAGAGGGAGACAAACTAAGAGGAAGGACATCAGAGGGACATATACCTCTATCATATAAAGAGGGAGACAAACTAAGAGGAAGGACATCAGAGGGACATATACCTCTATCATATAAAGAGGAGACAAACTAAGAGGAAGGACATCAGAGGGACATATACCTCTATCATATAAAGAGGAGGACAAACTAAGAGGAAGGACATCAGAGGGACATATACCTCTATTATATAAAGAGGAGGACAAACTAAGAGGAAGGACATCAGAGGGACATATACCTCTATCATATAAAGAGGGAGAGACACACTAAGAGGAAGGACATCAGAGGGACATATACCTCTATCATATAAAGAGGAGACAAACTAAGAGGAAGGACATCAGAGGGACATATACCTCTATCATATAAAGAGGAGGACAAACTAAGAGGAAGGACATCAGAGGGACATATACCTCTATCATATAAAGAGGAGACAAACTAAGAGGAAGGACATCAGAGGGACATATACCTCTATCATATAAAGAGGGAGACAAACTAAGAGGAAGGACATCAGAGGGACATATACCTCTATCATATAAAGAGAGAGACAAACTAAGAGGAAGGACATCAGAGGGACATATACCTCTATCATATAAAGAGAGAGACAAACTAAGAGGAAGGACATCAGAGGGACATATACCTCTATCATATAAAGAGGAGACAAACTAAGAGGAAGGACATCAGAGGGACATATACCTCTATCATATAAAGAGGGAGACACACTAAGAGGAAGGACATCAGAGGGACATATACCTCTATCATATAAAGAGAGAGACAAACTAAGAGGAAGGACATCAGAGGGACATATACCTCTATCATATAAAGAGAGAGACAAACTAAGAGGAAGGACATCAGAGGGACATATACCTCTATCATATAAAGAGGAGACAAACTAAGAGGAAGGACATCAGAGGGACATATACCTCTATCATATAAAGAGGAGGACAAACTAAGAGGAAGGACATCAGAGGGACATATACCTCTATCATATAAAGAGGAGACAAACTAAGAGGAAGGAGATCAGAGGGACATATACCTCTATCATATAAAGAGGAGACAAACTAAGAGGAAGGACATCAGAGGGACATATACCTCTATCATATAAAGAGGGAGACACACTAAGAGGAAGGACATCAGAGGGACATATACCTCTATCATATAAAGAGGGAGACACACTAAGAGGAAGGACATCAGAGGGACATATACCTCTATCATATAAAGAGGAGGACAAACTAAGAGGAAGGACATCAGAGGGACATATACCTCTATTATATAAAGAGGAGGACAAACTAAGAGGAAGGACATCAGAGGGACATATACCTCTATCATATAAAGAGGAGACACACTAAGAGGAAGGACATCAGAGGGACATATACCTCTGTTATGTACCAGGAGCTGATCACTCCTGTGTCACGGGGCATGCAGGTGAGGGCTGCCAATTAGCCAATTAGTGCTGATTGGTTACCTGCTGGGAGCTTTAAAGTCAGCCCTAGTAACACACATGCAGGGTCGGTGCTTAGAGGAAGAGCTGTCACATTCTTCCAGTCCGTGTCCGTTGGGTTTACCTTAGTACTTTAGTTTACATTTACATTAATAGTTCCTTGATTTAGTAGCATTTTGAGTTAGAGCACAGGGTTTTGGTGTTGGTTACACATAGGTTGCGTACCCATGAGCCAGGGTCGTAACAGTTGGGCGCTCGTCCGGGATATTTTACCCCTAGAACTTTGTTTGGTGTTTTTTTTTTGTGTTACACAGGGTGTCATGGTATTATGGTTTGGGTGGTGTTCGTTACATATGGTGTAACGTGGGGGCTGGAGCCATTTCATCAAACAGGTGAGTATGCCGTATTTGTTTGTAATTTGATGTGACTACGTATGCTGTTAAAATATATAGTTTAGTGGGCACCACATGTAGATAGGGACATTATTTTCTGGTTGTTGGTTAGCTTCCTGTGCACCACATACTCCTGGGGCAGTCAGGGAAGGGATTAGCACCATCTGCTTGTCTGGTACCGTATCATGTACTGGACGGGTGGATGGTCAAGTATGATCTTTGACTGGTAGCAGGTGTGGTTGAAGATGGTTAGGTCTACAGGGCATTAGTTTAAGGGTAGGTAGATTAGGGCAGCCAGAAAAACACAGGTAGTGTGGTAGGGCTTGATTTAGTGTTTCTTAGGGTAGACATGTGGTGGGCCGGGTTTGACTGCAGTTTAGACGTAGAAGCATATGTAGTCATATCAGGTTAGAAGGCGCACCTGTTTGGAATTGTTTGTTGGATTTATTTTGTTTGTTTGAGTGTTTGGTGAGCATACCTGGTAGCACCTAACACCCTGCGTGTATGACACGTCTATTTAGGGTGGGTGTGTTTTATTTTTTATTTATTTTTTGCAACCTGGAAAGGTGCGCTCCGTAGAGCTCACATTTCCACCGCGTTCCCTTCTGGTTGTTGTTATTGGCATTCGCATTCTTCATGGTTCTTCAGTGGTTCTTTATGGTTCTTCAGTGGTTCTGTAGTGTGTCTTCAGTGGTTCTTTAGTGGCTCTTTGGTGGTTCTTTAGGTAGATTGTGTGTGTACTAGGGTGCTTTTGGCAGCTTTTTGGTGACTCTAAAGTGAACGGGTTGTGGCGCTGGTGCAGAAAAGATGGCTTCCATTAGGGATTTTGTGTATCACCCTTCACATGACATGTTGGAGAGGTTTTCAAAAGAACAGCTTCTCGAGCTTGCTGTGCACTACAAGGTAGAGCTTACTCCCAGTGAGAAACGTTTGAAACCAACTGCCTTGGGTGCTTTGAGGGTTTTGCTCGTTAGGGAACAGGTGCTTGTGGCGAGGGTGGAGGAGCCTCCTTTGTCTGACGTGTCTCCGCTATTATCTGGTGCAGAGGGTGAGTGGAGGATTAGGGAGTTGGAGTTTAAGGAAAGGCAGCTAGAGCGGGAGCGTGAGGAGAGGAGAGAGGAGCGTGAGCTTAAGGAGAGAGAGAGGAGGGAGGAGCGTGAGCTTAAGGAGAGGCAGCTACAACAAGAGCGTTACTTGAAGGACTTAGAGCACGAGCGTGCGCAAAAGGAGCTTGATTATAAGCACGCTGTCTTACAGGCGGGTGCTCTGCATCCAGAGTCACATTCCGGTTTTGATGTAGGCAGGAATATTAGGATGGTACCTCCATTTTTTGAGAAGGACGTGGAAAGATATTTTCCCCTTTTTGAACGGGTGGCAACCACATTGAAGTGGCCTGATACCGCCTGGACGCTGCTGCTGCAATGTGTTTTAGTTGGTAGGGCACAAGAAGCCTACACTGCTCTGTCCCTTGAACAAAGCGCTGATTATGAGCTTGTTAAAGCTTCCATATTGAGGGCTTATGAGTTGGTCCCCGAGGCCTATCGTCAGCGTTTTAGAGGTTATCGAAGGTCGGAGGGGCAGTCTTATGTTGAATTTGGAAGGGAGAAGGAGAACCTGTTTGACAGGTGGTGCACTTCTCAGAAGGCAGAGTCAAGGGAGCAGCTTAGGCAGTTGATTCTCCTAGAGGAGTTTAAAAGATGTGTTCCTGATACCGTTTCCACACATCTAAATGAGCGGAAGATATCGAAGATAGGCGACGCCGCTGTCTTCGCTGATGAGTTTGTGTTGACATACAAGTCCGTGTTTTTGGAGGACTACCGTGTTGAGTCCGGGGATAGGCGTCCTGTTCAGGGGGGGCGTTTCCCAAAACCTGTGTCTGCTGGTCAGTTAACTTCACCTCCTAGGCGGGGTGGTTCTGCTGGTGCATTCCCAGAAGGGATTATATGTTTCTACTGTAAAGAACCTGGTCATATCGTTGCTGGGTGCCCGGTGCTTGAGCAGAAAAATTTCAGAACCGTGGCTCTGGTAGAAACCATATGCAGAACGCCTATGCCAACGTTAGATGGTGATGGGGGGAGTATCAAAAGTGTGGACAAAGAGCTCGAGGGTTCCTCAAGGTTTATGATGGATGGGTTTGTTTCTCTGACTAATGCACTAGAGTCCAGACAGGCTATAACAATTTGGAGAGATACCGGTGCTTTTCAGTCCCTCATTCTGGAGGGGGTTTTGCCGTTTTCAGAAAACTCTTCTTTGTATTCCGGTGTCGTTGTTCGGGGCTTTGGGGGTGGATTTGTGGATGCACCTTTGCATGAGGTCACGCTCAATTCTCCCTTAGTATCAGGCAATGTTGTTGTGGGGGTATGTTCTCACATTCCCATAAAGGGGGTCTCCTTCATTCTAGGGAATGATTTGGCTGGTGACAAAGTGTTGGCGACTCCGGTTGTAACTCCCATTCCTGTGGTTTCTGAGGTCCCTAATGAGCTGGCACAGAAACATCCAGGAGTGTTCCCTGTGTGTGCTGTGGCACGGGAAATGTCAAAGGACAAAAGTGATGTTGTTGATACTTCGACTTGGGACATTACACTTAGTGACACATTCTTTGTTGAATTAAAATGTGTACCTGTTGAGAATTTTGGAAAGCACACTATGGATGTACCTCTGCATAATGATTCTCTTGATCGTGGCTTTGTGTTAGGCCCGGTGGTGAAACCAGAGTTGACATGCGTGCCGGAGAAGCATGTGACAGGAGATGATATGGCAGCGCAGTGTCTCAAGGTCTTCCCAGCCTGTACGGTGGCTGAGGCCATGAACGAATTGGAGGATGAGTGTGGGAAGGATGCTATGAGAGGTACTGTTGTTTCATGTGACACCGTTCTAGTTGGAGAGGCTACTAAGCCTGACTTAGGCTGCCAGCCTTCCCACAGTAGCTCTATTGTCCCTAATGTTTCACTTGTGGGCAGGGATGGTCCCAGTATGTCAGTTGATGATTCTGACATTGATCCACATGTCCACACTGATTCTCTGCCATGCACTAGGTGTGATGGTCAACCTAGTTACCTGTGTCCTGTGGAGCAGGAGCCGCCTTCGCGACCTGGTCTGTTGAGTGGCAGCCATTTTGATTATGATCAGGACAATGTTATTTTGGGTGACGCCATTTTAGATGGTGTTCCAGACATTTTTGTGACTGTCGTACTGCCATGTTCCCGGTACGCTGGGGCTATACCTGAGGCGGTACATCCTACTCTGGATGTTCACGGTTTGCAGTATCCTGAACTGCCAGTGCCAGGTGGGATGGATATGGGCGCGGTGGTGGTATCAGTGATCTATGGTTTTTGTTGTGCTGTGTTCTGTTCTGTTGAGCGCAGTTATCAGGTTGATTTTGGTTTGCAGTCTATTTTTGACAGATCGGTATCGGTGGAGGGGCCTGTTGAAAGGGAGCATACAACACGGTTGGTGGTCGTGTTCGACAGGGGCCGACCCGCTATCGCTGTTGTGGTAGTGGCCTTGACAACTAATGGGTCACAGTTTTTTTGTTTTTTTTTGTTTATGGGTTGTTGTGTGGTGGTTGCCTCTGGGGCAACCAGTTTGGTGGGGGAGGTGTTATGTACCAGGAGCTGATCACTCCTGTGTCACGGGGCATGCAGGTGAGGGCTGCCAATTAGCCAATTAGTGCTGATTGGTTACCTGCTGGGAGCTTTAAAGTCAGCCCTAGTAACACACATGCAGGGTCGGTGCTTAGAGGAAGAGCTGTCACATTCTTCCAGTCCGTGTCCGTTGGGTTTACCTTAGTACTTTAGTTTACATTTACATTAATAGTTCCTTGATTTAGTAGCATTTTGAGTTAGAGCACGGGTTTTGGTGTTGGTTACACATAGGTTGCGTACCCATGAGCCAGGGTCGTAACAACCTCTATCATATAAAGAGGGAGACAAACTAAGAGGAAGGACATCAGAGGGAAATATACCTCTATCATATAAAGAGGGAGACAAACTAAGAGGAAGGACATCAGAGGGACATATACCTCTATCATATAAAGAGGAGACACACTAAGAGGAATGACATCAGAGGGACATATACCTCTATCATATAAAGAGGGAGACACACTAAGAGGAAGGACATCAGAGGGACATATACCTCTATCATATAAAGAGGGAGACAAACTAAGAGGAAGGACATCAGAGGGACATATACCTCTATCATATAAAGAGGGAGACAAACTAAGAGGAAGGACATCAGAGGGACATATACCTCTATCATATAAAGAGGAGACAAACTAAGAGGAAGGACATCAGAGGGACATATACCTCTATCATATAAAGAGAGAGACAAACTAAGAGGAAGGAGATCAGAGGGACATATACCTCTATCATATAAAGAGGAGACAAACTAAGAGGAAGGACATCAGAGGGACATATACCTCTATCATATAAAGAGGAGGACAAACTAAGAGGAAGGACATCAGAGGGACATATACCTCTATCATATAAAGAGGAGGACAAACTAAGAGGAAGGACATCAGAGGGACATATACCTCTATCATATAAAGAGGGAGACAAACTAAGAGGAAGGACATCAGAGGGACATATACCTCTATCATATAAAGAGGGAGACAAACTAAGAGGAAGGATATCAGAGGGACATATACCTCTATCATATAAAGAGGAGACAAACTAAGAGGAAGGACATCAGAGGGACATATACCTCTATAGTATAAAGAGGAGACAAACTAAGAGGAAGGACATCAGAGGGACATATACCTCTATCATATAAAGAGAGACAAACTAAGAGGAAGGACATCAGAGGGACATATACCTCTATCATATAAAGAGGAGACAAACTAAGAGGAAGGACATCAGAGGGACATATACCTCTATCATATAAAGAGGAGACAAACTAAGAGGAAGGACATCAGAGGGACATATACCTCTATTATATAAAGAGGAGGACAAACTAAGAGGAAGGACATCAGAGGGACATATACCTCTATCATATAAAGAGGGAGACAAACTAAGAGGAAGGACATCAGAGGGACATATACCTCTATCATATAAAGAGGGAGACAAACTAAGAGGAAGGACATCAGAGGGACATATACCTCTATTATATAAAGAGGGAGACAAACTAAGAGGAAGGACATCAGAGGGACATATACCTCTAATATAAAGAGGAGGACAAACTAAGAGGAAGGACATCAGAGGGACATATACCTCTATCATATAAAGAGGAGGACAAACTAAGAGGAAGGACATCAGAGGGACATATACCTCTATCATATAAAGAGGAGGACAAACTAAGAGGAAGGACATCAGAGGGACATATACCTCTATCATATAAAGAGAGAGACACACTAAGGGGAAGGACATCAGAGGGACATATACCTCTATCATATAAAGAGAGAGACACACTAAGGGGAAGGACATCAGAGGGACATATACCTCTATTATATAAAGAGGAGGACAAACTAAGAGGAAGGACATCAGAGGGACATATACCTCTATCATATAAAGAGGAGACAAACTAAGAGGAAGGACATCAGAGGGACATATACCTCTATCATATAAAGAGGGAGACACACTAAGAGGAAGGACATCAGAGGGACATATACCTCTATCATATAAAGAGGGAGACAAACTAAGAGGAAGGACATCAGAGGGACATATACCTCTATCATATAAAGAGAGAGACAAACTAAGGGGAAGGACATCAGAGGGACATATACCTCTATAATATAAAGAGGAGACAAACTAAGAGGAAGGACATCAGAGGGACATATACCTCTATAATATAAAGAGGAGGACAAACTAAGGGGAAGGACATCAGAGGGACATATACCTCTATCATATAAAGAGGAGACAAACTAAGAGGAAGGACATCAGAGGGACATATACCTCTATAATATAAAGAGAGAGACAAACTAAGAGGAAGGACATCAGAGGGACATATACCTCTATTATATAAAGAGAGAGACAAACTAAGGGGAAGGACATCAGAGGGACATATACCTCTATCATATAAAGAGGAGGACAAACTAAGAGGAAGGACATCAGAGGGACATATACCTCTATCATATAAAGAGGGAGACACACTAAGAGGAAGGACATCAGAGGGACATATACCTCTATCATATAAAGAGGAGGACAAACTAAGAGGAAGGACATCAGAGGGACATATACCTCTATCATATAAAGAGGAGACACACTAAGAGGAAGGACATCAGAGGGACATATACCTCTATCATATAAAGAGGGAGACAAACTAAGAGGAAGGACATCAGAGGGACATATACCTCTATCATATAAAGAGGGAGACACACTAAGAGGAAGGACATCAGAGGGACATATACCTCTATCATATAAAGAGGGAGACAAACTAAGAGGAAGGACATCAGAGGGACATATACCTCTATCATATAAAGAGGAGGACAAACTAAGAGGAAGGACATCAGAGGGACATATACCTCTATCATATAAAGAGGAGACAAACTAAGAGGAAGGACATCAGAGGGACATATACCTCTATCATATAAAGAGGGAGACACACTAAGAGGAAGGACATCAGAGGGACATATACCTCTATCATATAAAGAGGAGACAAACTAAGAGGAAGGACATCAGAGGGACATATACCTCTATCATATAAAGAGGAGGACAAACTAAGAGGAAGGACATCAGAGGGACATATACCTCTATCATATAAAGAGGAGACAAACTAAGAGGAAGGACATCAGAGGGACATATACCTCTATCATATAAAGAGAGACACACTAAGAGGAAGGACATCAGAGGGACATATACCTCTATCATATAAAGAGGAGGACAAACTAAGAGGAAGGACATCAGAGGGACATATACCTCTATCATATAAAGAGGAGGACAAACTAAGAGGAAGGACATCAGAGGGACATATACCTCTATCATATAAAGAGGGAGACAAACTAAGAGGAAGGACATCAGAGGGACATATACCTCTATCATATAAAGAGGAGGACACACTAAGAGGAAGGACATCAGAGGGACATATACCTCTATCATATAAAGAGGAGACAAACTAAGAGGAAGGACATCAGAGGGACATATACCTCTATCATATAAAGAGGAGACAAACTAAGAGGAAGGACATCAGAGGGACATATACCTCTATCATATAAAGAGAGAGACAAACTAAGAGGAAGGACATCAGAGGGACATATACCTCTATCATATAAAGAGGGAGACACACTAAGAGGAAGGACATCAGAGGGACATATACCTCTATCATATAAAGAGGGAGACACACTAAGAGGAAGGACATCAGAGGGACATATACCTCTATCATATAAAGAGGGAGACAAACTAAGAGGAAGGACATCAGAGGGACATATACCTCTATCATATAAAGAGGGAGACACACTAAGAGGAAGGACATCAGAGGGACATATACCTCTATCATATAAAGAGGGAGACAAACTAAGAGGAAGGACATCAGAGGGACATATACCTCTATCATATAAAGAGGGAGACAAACTAAGAGGAAGGACATCAGAGGGACATATACCTCTATCATATAAAGAGAGAGACAAACTAAGGGGACGGAAATCAGAGGGACAGTTGTGTAAAGGAGGGAATTCAGGCAGAGTGGGGAAGGAGGGAGGGAGGGAGGGAGGGAGGGAGGGAGGGAGGGAGGGAGGGAGGGATGGAGGGAGGGAGGGAGGGAGGGAGTTCCAGAGGGTGGGCGTGGCAACACAGAAGGCTGTGGGAGCGACAGGTTGGTGGTGGGGATGGAGAGGAGACCGGAGTCAGAGGACCGCAACCTCCGGGGGTCGGATGCAGGGATGGTGGAGGTCGGCTAGGTACCGGGGGGGGCAAGGGAGTGTAGGGATTGACTGGAAGCCAGTGGAGGTGGATGAGGGGTGGGAGTGATGTGGTGCCAGGACTTGGTGCGGGTGAGAAGCCTAGCAGCTGACTTCTGAACATAGTGCTGAGTCGCCCTGCTTTTGATACTTTTCCACATTCTGACGGCGAGGCCGAGACACAGACATTACACACTACTTGATGTTTTAATCGTGACTGTATAGGCGACGCGCTAACGCCATTATTCAAACAGTGGTGTGTGATTTGAAATGGAGTTGTCTTGTTTTACCCTCCAATTTAGTTAATTTAATTAAGAGACATTAACGTAATCGAATGTAATCGGGTTAGGTTACTAATCCAGTTAATTACATCACCAATCACCGGTGATTACACACGCATCTATGCTGCGCAAGCGGGCGCTACGTAATCTGCGACGGAATACATTAAAGGAAATTAATTAAGTAAGTCAACTTGATTACAAGTCAGCGTTGACCCTTTCACTGCCGCACTACCGAAACTGTTAACCCCTTCACTGCGGCGACACACAGAAGGTTAACCGGCGACCGTCGGTTGTGTGATAGTAAAGGGTTAGCCTTCTGTTGTGTGGCAGTGAAAGGGTTAAGAAACACCCAATAATGTGCCACAGAACCCAGCGTTGGGCCGAGTCACTGAGGCTCTGCTCTCCTTCAGAGAGATCCAGGGCCGCTTTACAAAACAGAACACACAGTTTACTTTCTTGGCCATGTTTCATCCCGGGCAGTATTTGGAAATTAATGAGGCACCTGGTATCACACTGTAGCAAACAGCTCCCATCCTCCCTCTCCCTCTCCCTCTCCCTCTCCCTCTCCCTCTCCCTCTCCCTCTCCCTCTCCCTCTCCCTCCCTCTCCCTCTCCCTCTCCCTCTCCCTCTCCCTCTCCCTCTCTCTCTTTCTCTTTCTCTTTATATCTCTCTATCTCTCTCACACTCTCTCTATATCTTTATCTATGTATCTCTCCTTCTCTCCCTCTTCCCTCTATCTATCTCTCTCTCCCATCTCTCTCTCACACTATCTATCTCTTGATCTCTCGTATTATATCTCTCTCTCTCTCTCCTCTCCCTCTCCCTCTCTCCCTCTCCCTCTCTCTCTCCCTCTCCCTCTCCCTCTTTATATCTCTCTATCTCTCTCACACTATCTCTATATATTATCTATGTATCTCTCCTTCTCTCCCTCTTCCCTCTATCTATCTC
>NW_028170489.1:0-1000 GCF_963971535.1 Notolepis coatsorum
GAGAGATAGGAGAGAGAGAAGAGAGAGGGGGAGGAGGGAGGAGAGAGATATGGGAGAGAGAAGAGAGAGGGGGAGGAGGGAGGAGAGAGATATGGGAGAGAGAAGAGAGAGGGGGAGGAGGGAGGAGAGAGATATGGGAGAGAAAGAGAGAGGGGGAGGAGAGATATAGGGGAGAGAAGAGAGAGGGGGAGGAGGAGAGAGATATGGGAGAGAGAAGAGAGAGGGGAGGAGGGAGGAGAGATAGGAGAGAGAGAAGAGAGAGGGGGAGGAGGAGAGATATAGGGGAGAGAAGAGAGAGGGGGAGGAGGAGAGAGATATGGAGAGAGAAGAGAGAGGGGAGGAGGGAGGAGAGAGATATGGGAGAGAGAAGAGAGAGGGGGAGGAGGGAGGAGAGAGATATGGGAGAGAAAGAGATTGGCTCACACAGGAAGACCTATCTTCCCATCAATAGTGACCATGTAAATACAGCACTGCACATCTATGTACAGTCATACTGTATCAGGCATCAGCCACATATATATATATATATATATATATATATATATATATATATATATATATATATATATATATATATATATATATATATATATATATATATATATATACTGGCCATAGAAATACATGTAAATACATAAAAATACATTAATATTGTCAGATGGATGCATAAGTGTCCATTCACATGTATGAAAAACACATAAGCGGTACACAGATAAAGGCTGATTACAGAAGATATATGTATCAGAATAACACCGAGGAGGGGGGGGGGGGGTACAGACGGAATGCCTCTCACACACGGCTACATTCACAGATTTCAAATAAAGGGATACATTGATAATAACCTATAGCATGTATAGATCCATTTATCAATGACCTAACTTGTATAGGCATTAAGACCTTAAAGGACCGTACCAGTCTAATGGTGACGCACTCATCACTGTGTGTTACCGTGTTCACAGGTGTATAGCGTGTCTGAGTTACCGTGTTCACAGGTGTATAG